>NW_014010098.1:0-6163 GCF_000611645.1 Monoraphidium neglectum
GTGGTGCCATCGGGCAAGAGGCGCGGGTTGAGCGGCAGAATGAGGCTGGGGATAAGGTGGGGGTTGGGCGGCTGTAGGGGTGGCGCTGGCGGCGGCTGTAGGGAGCTGGTGCGCCAGTGCAGGATCTGCGAGAGGGTGTGTTGGGTTTGTTTGGCTGGCGCAGGCGTTGCAAACGCGGCGGGGCAGGAGCATGTAGGAGGGTGCAACGGGCACCCGGCACACACCCCCGGCACACGCAGCCGGGCGGCAAACCAAAGCCGCGGCATGCACATGTACATCCGGATGTGCTCACGCCGCACGTATGGATTGCATTCTGCCAAGGGCGGCACCTTACAGCATGCACGACGCCCGCTGATGGCTGGTGTGCTCCCGGGTGTCGCGCTCATGCCGCACAGAGGCGCAAAGAACAAACTTCTGGGCACAGCCCCCACCTTGCCAAGAAATTCTACTGCGGCGCGTCCCCCCCACTGTTTACTTGGCAAGGTGGCACCTTGCCAAGTAGAATCAATTGCGGTCCGTGCTCCCCACCATGCAGTCGAAACTTTTGAGCGATGTGCCCCCCCACCCCTTGCCAACAAACAATCAATTGCGGCCCACCCTCCCCCGCTTGAGGGGCCCCTCAAGCTTGCCGATCATGTCCAGGGCCAGCCGGTTGCTTGAACCCATTCTCCAGCAGCTCAACGGGGGTCCCCGCCTTGGCCGCCACCTCCAGGCGCGCTGAGGGCGGAGGAGTGGCGGGGGGCCAGCGCCGCGGGCGCGCATGGGTGTGCACGGCGCTCAAGAGAGAGCCTCAGGCGGGCGCAACGCTGCGGCGATTATCGCTCACGCCGCACACTGTGATTGGCAGTCAGCGCGTGACAACCAGCTGAGCTCCCAGCCCCTCGATCCCTTGTTGCCCCCTGACCACGCCTTGACGCATCTGAGCTTCGACATGACCCCCCAACCCCACCACCACCACCCTGGAACCCCCCGTCCACCCTCATCTCCCCTCCTCCCTATCCATATTCAGATCCGGCAGCCTAAACACGAAATAAAGTCCTAAACTCTCAACCCTAAAACCTCAGCTGTCGTCCCACCTGCCCCGTGCAGCGCGCAGTCCTGGAACATCCCGACTATCGAGGCCACGTACTCTCCCCCAAGCGAGGGCGTTGGACCTTGAAAGCTCGCCATCAATCCATGTGCACCAAACGCAGATGCCCGATAATGCTCATGCTGTGCTGAGAATGCATCGATGTCTTTTGCCGTGTGCTGCCACGCGCCGCCAGCTACGGCTGCCCTGCAGCGCTGTGCTGTGGCGATGTGCTGCCTGCTGTGGTTGTGTGCTCCTGCAGCCACCAGCCTGTATGTTACAGTGATATCTTGGCCCGGCACACGCCTGCGCCCCCTCCCCCCCCTTACCTAGAAAAGAAAGACCGCGCAGGACAGCGCTTGGGCTGCGTGAGCCTAGAAAAGAAAGATGATGTGCCATGCCTGCGCGCGCTCCTGCACTGCCCTGGCTCGACTGCGCAGCTGCCGGCAAGGTAGCTGTGCCTACCGGCTGGCCTCGGCACAGCTACGAATCGATTTCGAAATGGCCCATGCCTCCATGCCCCTCTTCCCCACCCGACTACTCACCGTTGGCCTGTTGGCCGGCCAGGCCACCGCAGCCACGACGGGGTCACTCGGTCGAGGCTCGGAAGGCGATCGCACTCGCTTTTCAACAAGTATATTGCAACAAGCTTGCTCGGCGGCTTGACAGCCTTCAAAAACGCCTGCTCGTGCTGTGCGAACAACCTCGACCAGAAGTCCAGTGGTTCACAAACGCACTGCAAGCATCAAACCTGTGGTAAATTGTTGGTAAGCACTCTGCTGGGAATTTGGGGAAGGGTGACGCTCACGGGCACGGTAGGCCGCCGTTACTTAATATGCATGGTGGCTGGATTGGAATGATCCTTGCTTCCACCTTACCCACGTCAACCGCCCCCCGCCCAGTGCAGGTAAGAGACCTAGTCTTGTACTGAAGCAACCATGGCATCGGGTGGAAAGCGTGCCGGCGGCTTGCAAGCTGCCGTAATCTGCTCTGCCCTGGTGTTGCTGCTCGGTGAGGCCTGGGCACGAACCGTGCAAGCTTGCAGTGCCCTGAGGAAACAGAGAACACCGTTATGAATAGTCATTCCTGCGCTTCCCGTGCCCCGCCATGCCATGCTCCTGCGGCTGCTTACGGCTGCGGTGTGCACGATCCCTACCACGCCCTCTGATGACCCCCCTTCCGCCGCCTCGCACACCTCTTCCCTACAAAAACGGCGCATCGCAGCCCCGGCCGCCGCCCAGACGTGCTACGCAGGGGTCCTCTCCACGCCCAGCACCAACTTTGACCTGCAGTACTCCTCCAAGGTCCTCAACACCACCCTCAGCTACATCAAGAAGCCCAAGACGACGTACAACCGTTACTGCTTCAACTTGACCGCGGCGAGCCCCTGCAACTCGACCGCGCTGTGCTGCAAGAACAGCGGCATCACCAGACTGAGCACCGTGTCTATCGCCATCGGTGAGTCGCGCTTTGTGGGTCGCATTGCCCGCGAGCAAGGGCTGCCTGCTGCTTGTCCCCAGCTGCAAGCAGCGCTGCTGATTTGGGGAGTGGTGTTGGCGTGTGCGTGTGTGCATTTGCGCATGTCAGGGGCAGGACGCTAGGGGGGCCGACGGGGGACGACGCAGTGCCCCTGCGCACCAACACGTCTGCCAGGGGCCGCCAGCTGAAAACTCAGCTGCAAACGGTCAGTGGTTGGGGCGTTTGAGGCAGGCTGGCAATGCCGGGGGCATGCTGACAGGCAGCCGGCCCAAGCAATTGAAGTCTCCTCTCAACACAAAAACGCAAAACAAAGGAAACCGTACAAAGCTCACGCCCACAAATCCCTCGCCGCTTCGCATCCGTCACACCCCGCAGTGCCAACCTGCATCGTCAAGGGGCTGACCAGCAACTTCTCCCTCTCCCTCGCTGACGGCACCAACGCCAAGACGGCGTTCAGGTTCAAGATCAACAAGGCCAGCAGGAAAGCAGATGCCAACGTCAGGATCGCGCCCAAGACCTCCACAGCAAAGGCCCTTGGCAGCACGACCGTCTGCATCAACCTGCCAGGTGAGGGGGGCCAGCCAGTTGGGGCGCCACGCAGCCCTGCGCAGCGCTGCAAGGATTGCAGGCGCAACCCCCTGCTTCTCAGGGTAATGCATGTATGCATGTTTTGCATGCATGCAAAAACCACAGTGAGGCGTATGTTGTGGTTGCTGCACCCGCCCAGCCAGCTGCCCTCATGCGTTGATTTCACATGCCTCATCAGTCGCAGCCGCAATTCACGCCTTGCCACCCCCCCCCCCCGCCCGCGCAGCCGCCGCCGGTCTTTGCAACACGGTCGGCTCGCTTTGCGGTGGCACGACGTGCAAGGTGAATGTGACCACCTCCAAGTTCAAGCCGGCCAACCTCACCAAGCCCAAGTCGCTGCCGTGCTGCCTGACCGGCAACGTCAACATCCAGCCAGGTTGGAGAGGGGCCTCAGGGCGCTGCGGGGCAAGGGCCTGCCTGCGCCTGGGCAGAGCTGACATGCACGCATGGGTTGGGGGGCACGAAGACCTGCCACCTATCTAGCTGTCCGACCCGCGCTGCTCACGCAGAACGTCTCTCAAGTGCTCCGTTGTACACGAAGCCCCTGTGTGGCTGCCCCTTTTGCAACGCTAACGCTGCGCTCCCAGCCCTTACACCTTTGCCTTGACATTGCCCTCGCCCCTCGTGAACGGTACCCCCACCCCCCTGCTACCTGCCCGCGCAGCCCTCCAGACCGACTTCGCAGTGACGGCCATCCAGCTGACCCCCACCAGCCCCGTGACCGGCCAGCCCTTCACCGCCGGCGTCACCGTCACCAACACCGGCGAGGTCGCCGCGAACCCGGGAAGCCTCGGCGTGTGGGCGGACAAGGCTGTCCAGGCCGCGTGCGGCGAGGCCGCCGACCAGACCAACGCCACTGTGGGGTTGATCGCCGCTGGGGCCAGCGTGAATGTCTCTTTCACTTTCACTGCCGGCGCCGTGGGCAACAAGACGTTCCGGGCCTACTCCGACCCAACCTGTGCCATCCCCGAGGTGCGCCCGTCCGCACAGTCGGGCCAGGGGGGTGACTGCAAGGGCGCGTCACAGCGGCAATGGCGTGGTGGCTGGACGCTACCAGCTGCATTGGGGCCTGCACCCTGCGCCTCCATTGGGCGGTGTTTGGGGGCTTCCTATAGGCTTCTGCGTCTGCATCGTGTACCTGGGACCTGAACCTGGAAGGCTTGCCTGATCCGAAATAGCTAGACTCGGGGGCGCTTACGCACCCCTCCTCACTGGGGTCCGCGCCGCTCACAATGCGGCCCGCGCCCAGCCTGCCCACCCACCAGCCTCGCCGCTGCCGCCCTCTTCCCCTTGCACGCCACCCCCTGCTCTCACAGAAATCCGACACCAATGACCAGCTCACTTTGAGCTACACGGTTGTGGCGGCCCCCACCTCAACTGTCAACCTCGTCGCCTCGGCCCTCGCAATCACTGGCTACGCCGGCCCGCCCGCCACCCTGCTGCCGGGCCAGACGGCCAACGTCACCTTCGTAGTCACCAATGCCGGCACCAATCCCTCGCCTGCGACCACCTACGCGCTCTGGGCGAACAAGGCCACCGTCGCCGTCTGCAACGCCGCCGGCCCCTCCATCGTCGCCGGGGTCCCCGCGCTCGCGGCAGGCGCGGCGACGACGATCACAGCTGTCGTGGCGCTGCCAGGCGCCATCGGCGCCTACATGCTCCAGCTGATCGTGGACTACCCCTGCAGCGTGGCTGAGTCTAGCGAGGCCGACAACACCGCCTCTTACGCCTACCAGCTGGCCGTCCCCGCCGGCCCGCTGCCCGACCTGGCCATCACCAACGTCCTGACCAACCCCGGCCTCACCGGGCTCCTCCCCGTGGGTCAGGTGCTCAACCTCACCTTCACCGTGGTCAACCAGGGCACAGCCGCGTCCCTCCCCGGCCTCTACACCATCTTCAACAACCTGCTCGGCCTGCCGCTGTGCGGCGCGCTCGGCACTGCATCCGGCGCGCTCGGCGCGCTCGCGCCGGGTGCAAACCAGACGGTCAACCTGCCGGCCTTGCCGCTCGCCAGCATCCCTGGGCTGAACACGCTGCAAATTGTGGCGGACTCGAACTGCTCCAGCCTTGAGGCCGACAAGACTAACAACGTCGTGGCGCTGCCCTACAACATCAGCAGCCCCGCCAGCAGCCTGGTGCCCAACCTGGGTATCACCAACATCCTGGCCACTCCCAGCCTCGCGGGGCTCCTCCCGCTGGGTCAGCTGGTCAACCTCACCTTTGACGTGGTCAACTCGGGCACCGCCGCTTCCGTCGCCGGCCTCTACACCATCTTCGACGACCTGCTTGGCGTGCCAGTGTGCGGCGCCGTCGGTGCCGTGAATGGCACGCTGGGGCCGATTGCTGCGGGCGCCACCCAGACCGTCACCGTGCTCAACTTCCCGCTTGCCGGGGTGATTGGCGCCAAGACGCTGAAGATCGTGGCGGACGTGAACTGCACCAACTCCGCCAACGGCTCCTCAAACAGCTTTGCGGCGCTGCCCTACAACACCGGCGCCCTGCTGCCCAACCTCGGCGTTTCCAACATCCTGGCCAGCCCCACCCTCGCGGGGCTCCTCCCGCTGGGTCAGCTGGTCAACCTCACCTTTGATGTGGTCAACTCCGGCACCGCTGCGTCCGCCGCCGGCCTCTACACCATCTTCGACGACCTGCTTGGCGTGCCAGTGTGTGGCGCCGTCGGTGCCGTGAATGGCACGCTGGGGCCGATTGCTGCGGGCGCCACCCAGACCGTCACCGTGCTCAACTTCCCGCTTGCCGGGGTGATTGGCGCCAAGACGCTGAAGATCGTGGCGGACGTGAACTGCACCAACTCTGCCAACGGCTCTTCCAACAGCTTTGCGGCGCTGCCCTACACCATCAGCGGCGTCGACTTTGTGCTCGACAGCGTGTCGGTCGTGCCGCTGCTGTCGCCACTCGTGGTTGGAGGGGTGTATTCGATCAACATGAGCGTCACCAACGTGAGCAGGTTCTCTGGGCTGGTGTGAGGTGGTGCTGCACCAGTCCAGTGGGGGACGGACGGGATGGGGA
>NW_014010097.1:0-1139 GCF_000611645.1 Monoraphidium neglectum
CAAGGGGGGAGCTGGCGGCAGCTGGTGACATGTGGGCTAGTGACAGGTTCCTGCAGCTGCGGGGTGCTAGTGTTTTGCATTCTGGCGGTGTGTCTCGTAAGTAAGCGGCGAGATTGCTTTGGAGCGTCATGCAGACAAGCACATCGCATGCTGACGAGCGCCGTGATCAGCCAGCAGAGCACGCACGACAGCGAGGCGGTGATGCGCTGTGCAGGCTGCCTCGCATCATTGGCTCCGTAGCTTGATTGAATTGCTTGATTGAGATTCCTTCAATTTCTCATACCTCCGAAGACCGTCGAGATCGGGTGCCGATGCGGTTGTTGCGGGGGCCTGGAGGTCAGGGTATCCACATTCGTCAGCGTTCAATAAGTCAAATTATATAATTTACATAATGCTGCCTCTAAGTAAGCCGATACAACTTCGCGAGTCTCACTACTGTAGCTGATCTACACTGCGTCCCCCTGGTTCGACTGCAATATACCGCTCCCTATGGCAGCTTTTTGTATCGTGAGGTCCAGACGTGATTCTTAGCGTATCGCGCATTGACCACCGGCGATACCGGTGTTATTTGCCACCTGTGCGCCGCCACAGCATTGCGCCGCCAATGAGCCATGACAGCCGGCGGCCCAGCTCGGTCCCAATGAAGCACTAGGGACGCAACTAGATCGTGGATTCCTTTGCGAGAAGAATCCCGCCGCGCCGAATGGCTGCGGCTGAGGCGGGTGCGCCCGACGCGCGAGTGGCGGAGGTGGTGGTGCTGCGTTCGATCTACCCAGGAAGCGTCGAGGTGCGTTTGATCAAGGGAGGCGCGCGGCAACTGCAGCCACCAGCAGCCGCCAGTAGAGATATATGAAACCTCATTTCACCAAAGCAGAATCAACAACCTCACCTGACCAGCCGCTCGGCCGCGTGGCCGGCGCTCGCTCCCCCGGGGCCGCGTCAGCGCAGCTGGGTGGGTCAGCATTTGGCAGGTGCGGCGCACGCCGCATGCCGCCGGGGCGCGCGCCCCGGCGCCGGGCCCGGCAGACGCCAAGCATGGGGTTTTTCAGATCATTACAGGCGGGCAGCAGCAAAACCTCAAGGTTACGCCGCCGCTGCCGAGGGAACTCAATTAGAAACGTGCGCACGCTTGCGCGCCG
>NW_014010097.1:1613-6631 GCF_000611645.1 Monoraphidium neglectum
CCCCCCCCCCCGCCGCCACCCGGCACCCCCTCAGTGCAGCGACGCGTTCCTTGCGGCGGCGGCCTCCCTGGAAAGCGGCGACTGCCAGGTGCGCTTTTTGTTCGTCCTTTCGTCAACGCAGGCGTACCGCGGCGGCCCGCATCCCAGCCTCGACTTTGTCGACTCTCTCCGCCACTCACTCGTTCTGCAGGCGCGTCCCGCTTGCTTTCCCGCCTTTAAAGGCGGGTTGGGATTTTCAGTGTGCAAGGGGACTGAGCGGCTGCCCGATGCGCCCGCGATCCAAAGGCAGCGGCCCCAGTTTGCATCAGGAGCCCTTGCATCAGTGGTGCCGCGGCCCAACCTGCCGCCTCCCCACGCCCAAATCCTCCCCAGGGCTGTCCTGATGCGCTCGCGCTCGCCTGCTTGACCTGCTCAGGCGTTGTCGGCATGAGGTGATTTTTGGGGTTGTAGGATCCTGATTCTAAGTTCTTCAGAGGCCGCGGCGTGTGTAGGGCTGCTGGAGCGCCGCGGTGCAGGGACGCATTGCCGCGCCGCCACCAGCGCCCTCAAGTTAGCACCCAACGGCACGGGCTGGCTCGCATGGCAGCTGGGCGCGCGCTTGTCAGGAGGCATTAGCAACTTCAGGCGCGCTCCATCCGTTTCAGGAGGGACCCACAGCACCATAACTTCCCGGTATATCTTTCCTTTGATTTTCCTCCGGACCTTCCCTCCGAGGCTCATCTCCTCAACGGGCACATGCAAGATCCAGAGCACGCGTGCTCAGGCCCCCTTCCACGCACAACCCCCCTTCCACACCCTCCCACACACACCAGCGAAGGCGGCCGCACCGCCTCCCTGCACTTCTCCCTCGGCCCCGGGTACCCCTCCGAAGCGGCACGCGTGCACCTCGGATCGCACGACCTGCCTAGGACAACCTTGGACGACCTCGGGGCGGCGCTGCAGCGGCGGGCAGAGGAGGCGAGCCGGGAGGTGAAGTCGTGACAGGGCCGGGGTGGGGTTTTCTGTTCGCGTGCCGCTCAGCCCCTGGCGCGCTGCTTGTCTGCAGGCATGTTGACACTGAGCAAGAAAAAGGGTGCATGTGTTCTTTGCAAACAGCAGCATGCTGTCTGGTGTGTGGCCACGGGTTCTGATGGTGAGTGCCGCAGATGACCCGCGTGCTGCAACGCGCGTCTTGCCTCTGAAACCTCAGGGCGGCGGCGCGGGTTTGGAGTGCCTGTATGAGCTGGCTGAGGCTCTCAGAGAGGGCCTCGCGGCGTTTGGGGCCAACGCCAGCCAGCAGCAGCAGCAGCAGCAGCAGCAGCAGCAGCAGCAGCAGCAGCAGCAGCAGCAGCAGCAGGGAGGGCCCAGCGCAGCCGCAGATGCGGCCGCGGCGGATCCGCCCTTCAAGGGTGGCGGGCCGGAAGTGGGCGCGCGCGGCGGCGGCGGCGGTGGGGGGGAGAGGCGGGTGCTGCTGCGGCTCGACCACATGAGAAACAGGGGGGGGGGGGGTCCAGCGCTGCTTTATAATGACGTGAGCGCAGCGCTGGTTAGGCAAGGCGCCGCCATGCGTTTGCCCTCGATCGGCGTGGCCCGTCGTTGCGGCGGCGCCAAGCACGTGCCATTCGTTCCATGCCTGCAGCCGGCTGTTGTGGCTCATGGACCAGACCGCCATCTGTGACCAGTCGTAAACTATACTAGCGGGGACCCGGCTGCCCAGCACCTGGCCGGCTTTAGGGGCGATTTGCAGCTGCAACCGCTGCCAACGCAGCTGCCGTTAAACCGGAAGTCCAGCTCAAGTCTTTCCCACCCACTCTTCAAGCCCACCCCAACTTCAGCTGATTGAGCAACACCTCAACCCTGAACCCGACACCCGGAACCCTGAACCCTGAACCTTAAACCTGGACCCTGCGCCCCCAAAATCGTAACCCTGCACTCTGAACCCCGCCCCCGCCAGGCCCATGTACACTAAGACCATCCGCCGATGGTGCAAGGAGCTCGGACTCTCGGGTGCGCCACCCGAAAAGGAGTTTGTCAAATGCTCAGACCCATCAACGGTTTGCTCCAGTGCATTGTCGATTTCCTGCCGTGCAGGCGTACTCCCTGCCTTTTGCCCATGGAACACTGCCCGGCACCAAAAACCCAGCACGCAAGCCGAACATCCCAGGACAGTCCCAGAACAGCACGCTTGAACACTGCCGCTTTGCTGCTCTGATTGACACCACCCCTGCCCGGTCGAAACGCCGCGCGCCGCCCGCGCGCCCGCAGGCCGCGTGGTCTTCTGCCACGCGCTTATCCTGATCGCGCTGCGGGGCAGCTGCGCGGCAGTTTCCCAGTACCTGCTGAGGGCCCGCACCGAGATCGTGGATGTGGACTCGGCGGGCCGCAAGGTGTGTGTGTGTGTGCGCGCGCGTGGTTGTGTGTGTGTGTGTGTGGTGCGTGTACGTGTGCGTGGTTGTGGGTGAGTGTGTTTGTGTGTGTGTGTGTGGGGGGGGGTAATTCTGCCTGTGTGTGTGTGTGTGTGTGTGGTTGTGTATGTGTGTGTAAGTGCTAAGGGGAGGGTCGAAGGTGGCGGCCCAGCCTCCTCGCGTTGCGTGGGGCCCGGGGCCAGTCGGGCCTGCCAGGGGTTGCGGCGGGCTCATGGGTGACGCCGGAAGAGCTGCTGCCTGCAGCTGCCATCGACGCGCGTTCGCTGAGGGGGGTTCGCTCTGCGTCGGGCGCAGCCATGAGGCTTGGGCAACCGCGGCGCCCCTCCAACGGTGCCATCTGGCGCTGTATGCAAAAGTGGCCCTCTTTTTTACTATCATCGGCCCCCGTGTCCGCCTCCCGCCAAACACTGTCTGCTGCTTCCAGTGTCGGGAGCGCCTGATGGACATTTTAGAGGACAGCACCGCCACAGGCACCGCCGACGGCCCCACACATAGAGGAGACGGCCAAGGCCCCCCGCCGGGGCCGTGGCCGTTTGATGGCTTTGGGGAGGTGGAGCTGGGAAGCTACCGGGAAGTCGCAGAGCTGCTGGGGGTGGGGGAAGCCGATGTATTGGCGTACGCCGGCCTTCGCCCGTAGAGTGCTTGCTATATGCAACGGGATACACCGTGTAAGCGTGCCACATGCTCAAAAGGATTGCACAATCACATGCAGTCTATGCCGTCAATTTGTTACTGTTGCGGCAGGCGGAAACACAGCAGCCCCAAGGCTCGGTCCGGGCAGCCGGGCATGTATGGCGGGTGGGCCGCCCCACGGGGGGGGGGGGGTTGCGCCCGTGGCTGCAAATCTCTCGCGCACATGGTTTCTGGGAGGTTGGGCTTCGGCCTGCAAGGAAGGCACGATGGAACCACTGTTACCACGCACAAGACTCTGTGGTGAGAGTGGAGCCCCGGAGTCGCAGTCGCCCTGGAACAACCGCATGGCCTGTGTTGGTCCAGCAGGGCCGGCGCTCCTTGAGAGTCACCCACGCTCCATCATTTTGCATGTGCCAGATGCCAGGCAGTGGCGCGTGAGGGGTGCTTGGGGAGTCTGCGAGGCGCATGTTTGGGTCAGAGAGCATGGCGGCTCGGGTGCCCTCATTCACACACTGTCCAGAGGCCTGTCTCGCCAGGCTGTTGCATACGCCTGAGCGGACGGTGCCCGCTGCGCTGATTCCTGCGGTCATTGAAGACCCATCACTCGCTGGCAGTCCACGCTAGCGCTGGCAGTCCGCAGCAGCAGCAGCAGCAGCAGCAGCAGCAGCAGCAGCAGGACCACCACCAGCAGCAGCAGCAGCAGCAGCAGCAGGCCTTGGGGCGCGGTGCAAGGCAGCGGCGGCGCTTGGAGCCCGCTGCAGGGGAAGCTGGTGGGTCGGATCCTCGTCAGTTTCTTTCTGCAAACCGCCACAGGCAGTCCCTCAGAGCATCCCCAAAGCGGCTCCGAGACTTTCAAGCCTCGTGTTATACTGAATAGTTGATTACTAAACGCCGAAATACCGATCTTCAAGAGATTGCAGCCTGTTCACTCCACTCCCCTCTGCTCCAGCGGCCTACCACAGGGCACGAGATCTGTCTGTAAGAGCAAAGGTAATTGAAAACTTGGGAGTTTATGTCACAATCAAACGGCGCTGCATGCTGTCGGTGTCCTAGGCAGTCCCCGGCCTTCCGGAGCATCCCCAGAGCGGGTCAGAGCCTTTCGGGCGTCGTGGTGTATCACATACTTGAGTTTCAAACGCAGAAAGACCGATCTACAAGAACGCGGCGCCAGCGGCCCACTTCCCCGCGTACCGCTTGGTCACCGCAAGAGCATACACACGCGGACACGGACAAGCTGGTCACATACGGCTTGCTGGACACAGACTGAACTTCTGGGTGGCTCCTTCACCCTACGCGCCCCCCTCCCTCTTACACACACAGGTTGGTTGGGATGGAAGGGTTTGGGACGCCCCCGCCGGCAGTCTGCTTGCCAGCCTGCCGCTCAGTGCAGCCTATCAGCACACATGCCCAGGCACAGGCGTTGGCAAGTGGTGCTGGTTCTACTTCACTATCCTACTTTGCCACACTGCAATGACACACCTCTTCTCACAAGATATTGCAGCCTATCACGTGAACAATGTGGTGCCCCGGCGTCGACAACGGGTGCAGCAACAGGGCCAAGGACGGCTGCGACGGCTACTGCGGCACACATTACAACGTGATATTGCGCCGCCTGGGCGGCGGTGGTGGCGGCGGTGGTGGTGGCGCCAGCCGCAGCGCCTTGGCCAGCGCGGCGCCTGCTGAGCTGCTGTGCCCCGGCGTCGACAACGGGTGCAGCAACAGGGCCAAGGACGGCTGCGACGGCTATTGCGGCACACATTATAACGTGATACTGCGCCGCCTGGGCGGCGGCGGTGGTGGCGGCAGTGTCGGCGCCAGCCGCAGTGCCTCGGCCAGCGCGGCGCCTGCTGAGCTGCTGTGCCCCGGCGTCGACAACGGGTGCAGCAACAGGGCCAAGGACGGCTGCGACGGCTATTGCGGCACCCACTACAACGTGATACTGCGCCGCCTGGGCGGCGGCGGTGGTGGTGGTGGTGGCGG
>NW_014010096.1:0-6151 GCF_000611645.1 Monoraphidium neglectum
GTTGAGGAGGGGTTGCTTCTTCTGTTGGAGGGGGGGGTTCAGCTTGGGGGTGCCAGCTTGGGGGTAGCGTGTGGGTCGCGGAGGCAAGGGAGGGCGATTGAAGACGGGCAAGGGGGGAGGTTGTTGCAGTTTGGGGGGGCTGCGGCAGTGGTCGATGGGCCGCGCGTGGGACTGCAATCATGCCACATCTGCGGGCAGGCGGTCTGTGCTGGTCTGGCCATCAGCAAGCCCATGGTAACCGTGACTGGCCCATCACGGCCCATAACATTAGTTTCATCCCTCCACCCCTTCAATTGGTGCCACCGCTTCAAATGGTGCTTTGACCCCGCACCTTCCCCAGGGTTCTGCTGGAGCGTGACGCGGAGAACACCCTGACCATCCACCAGCAGAAGCGCAAGCTCAGCCAGCAGCACGACGTGCTGACGGCGCTCAAACAGAAGTGAGGGCGGGGACCTCGCTGAAGGCCAACTCACCACACATGAGGCTGGGTCGGGCCACGGTTGCGGTGTGCAAAATGGTCCGCCAGATGCCCGACATGGCATCCCCCTGCCACCTTCTGAGGTGCAGGACAGCAGGTTTTTCTGGCACGAGTGCGGCACGCAGGAGCCAGCCCCTGAGCTGCCGAGGCATGCGCAGGGCATATAAAAAACGCCACCGCCATCCCTGTGACACCTGATGCAGGTACACGGCCGCCACCAGCAAGCACCAGGACGAGAACGGGCGGCTGACGGACGAGTATAAGCGCGTCACAGAGCAGTTCAAGGATTTGCAGGTCGGCAGACGAGAAGCTGCCGTGCAGCTGCCGTGCCGGCCACGCGATTGCCATCCGGCTCGGGTGGGCTGCAGCAGCAGTGCATGCTTGTGCGTGCCGTTCAGCTGCTCTTTCGACGCACGCCTCGTGGCTGCACCTAATTCCTGGATGAACCGTTTGGAGCATTTGCTTGCCCTGTCAACAGCCGCCGCCCCTTCACAGTGATGAAAACTATCATGCTCACGCCTCAGGCCAAGTTTCGCCACTTCGAGGGCATCGACGCTGCCAAATTTGACGAGCTCTGGGAGCTGCAGCAGGGGGAGGTCTCGGCGCTGGCGCGGAAGCTGCTGGCAGCCAGCCGCGTGATCCACGAGCAGCAGCTTGGATGGGCGTGGCGGGCGCCAGACGAGCACGTGAGCGCCGGACTCTTTGCTGCGTGGATTCCCAGGGGCGTCGTGTTTGCGCACTCCGCCGCCCCTTGTTGCGGTGAAGCAAGAGAGGCCGCACGTGGTCTACAAAGCGCACGTTGTCGAACGGAAGCGACGCTGCAAATAGGTGAGGTCGAGTTGAGTGCCTGGCACATTCGACATCCATCGCCCGTGTGACACACCGCAGGCGCTGTTCAGGTCGCCGCACGACCACGTCTACCCCAATGGCGGCCTGGGCGCCGTCACCACCACCATCACGGCCGGCGGCGGCGGCGCTGGCGTGCCCCACGATGACGACCCTTCCTGGCAGCAGGACGGGGCGGGCGCGCCTGGTGGACCGCAGGAGCCGTCGTTCGGGCCGGGTGCTGACGGTCCTGCCGCGAGCCAGCAGGCGGCAGCCGGGGATAATCGGATTAGTACCGATGACGGCGGCCTTGGCGAGGCGCTTGTTGGATCTGCTCCCCTCGGCAAGGCGGGGGCCGGATTAGGCAGCGTCAGCGAGGGTGAGGAGGGGAAGCTGCCCAAGGAGGGCGCCAGCTTCGGGGCGCCCGCTGGCGTGGCGGCCGGCGCCTCCGCAGAGGTGAGGCGTGGCGTCGCCGCCAGCTGTTCTGCGCGTGCCACAGCCCAAACGCCCGGACCAACAGCACGCTTGCTGTCACACTGTCACACCAATGGCAATGGGTGCTGGCGTTAACAGCTCACTTCAATGATGGCATGGCGTAAGGTGTGCCAGCGTGTACATGCTGATGTCCCCTTGCTCTTTGTGACTCGACTTCTTCACCCGTGGTCTCTGACTCTGCAATCAATGCCTGTCCTGTCCCCAGATTGAGGCGCGGCTGCGGGAGCCCCGCTACCTGGGAGCGTTGCACCTGCTGTGCGACGAGGCCGGATTCCTGCTGGACACAAAGGTGTGTGTGTGTGTGTGTGCGCGCGTGTGCGCGTGTGTGCGTGTGTGCGTGTGTGCGTGTGTGCGTGTGTGCGTGTGTGCGTGTGTGCGTGTGTGCGTGTGAGCCATGTGTGGATGTTGGGCAGGATGGCAGACGGTTTGCCTTCAGGCCCAATCAGGGCTATCAAGGAGGGAGGAGACAGCTGGACTTCAGGGAAACGGCTGCCAGACCTTGCTCAACGGCTGCCAGACCTTGTGGCACAGCTGTGAAGGACGCGCCAGCCGCAGGAACGGGCGCCGACCAGCACCCTCCCCTTGCCCTCCCACAATTCGCTGTATCGACCCGCATCCACACCGCCCGGCCGCCGCCCACGCAGGCAGCGGCGCTGGTGTCCAAGCTCCCCGCTGACGAGGCGGGCCGCGTCAAGGCGGCATCGATCGTGCGGTCCCTGGGTGTCAGTGACGGCCCCGGCTTTGACGCCTTGATGGACGCTCTGACAGAGGACCAGCAAGGTGGGAGGGCTTAATGAATAAAACCCCATGCACGCATCACTGCGCTTGCGGCCGCTCCTGCTGTATCCACCACACACGCGTCCCTGGGCAATGCATCTGCGCGAAAGTCGTCCGTTGGTGGCCAGGGGCAGCGAGGGCGCTCACCTGCCTCCGAGAATGTGGTGCATTTGAGCAAACTGCCGCGTGTGCGTGCGGCAGGTGCGTTTGCGAATGCAGACCCCGGCGCGCCACCGCCGCTGCTGGTGGCGGCGGACGACGCGGTGCGCCGGCTGCGGGAATTTGTGGAATACGAGCAGTCGCTGCCCTCGCCCTCAGCCAGCACGGGGGGCCCCATCGGCGGCGGCTGGGGGCAGGCCGGAACGGCGGCGTCGGCGGCGCCGGGCGGCCGCGGGCGGCTCTCCTGTTCGAGTGTTGGCAGCGGCGCCGGCAGCGGCAGCGGCAGCGGGGGCGCGGCTGGCGTGCCGGCGGGGCGGCGGGTGTCCCAGGCGCAGCTGGCGGCGGCGGGGACCGCAAGGAAGGCACACACAGTGTCCCGGCGGATGGCCGATCGGGAGCGGGACTTTTGGGCGCGGCTGCCGCAGGCGAGTGCTACAAGAGCGCCCCTTGCAATGTTCCGGGACGCTCTGACTGTCTTCGAAGGCGTGGGTCACTGCCCGCCGCGCCTCCTGTTGCTGAAGCTATTTGCTCCCACGGCCATCACCGGGCGCCAGCTTATGTCCACCTGCTTGCGTCGATGCTTCGGCATGCTGAACACCGCTACGTCACCCCGGCCACACTACTAAAATCTCCCTGTCCCTAACCCCTCCCCCCAACTCGTCCTTCACCCTTTGAAACACACCAAATTCGGCCCAAACCCCGCCTGCGCCCACACTCCTGCTGTCCCCAGGCTGTCGGCGACAAGGAGTGGCGCGCGTGGTGCACCCTCGAGGCGCAGCTGGGCCGATACCACGCGCTGCTGACGGCGCGCGCCGCGGGGCTGGGGACGGTGGGGGAGCTGCGGCGGCAGAACGAGGAGCTGCGGGGGCTGCTGCGGCAGTACCTGGCCAGCGACATAAACAAGCAGCTGCAGGTGCCGCCGACGGCGCTGATTTGACGGGCGCGCGGCGTGGCGGCGGGTGGGGGCAGGTTGTGTGGTGACAGTGCTGGTGCGGATGGTTCGGCCGCGTGATTCTTCCCCGCAAGACGCACGTTTGCGCGTGTGCATTGCCTTGCAATGCTTGCGTATCATGGTGCCTGTTGGCAGCAGTGGCAGCCCCTTCAAGCGCGCGGGTGAAGCTTGGGCGGGGTTCAATTGCGGCAGTCCAGGGACGCAACGGCTTGGAGGGTGGCACGCCAAGACCACGTGATGCTTAACCACTGTGTCAACTCCCATAAAGCTGGTGCATCTGTCAGAACTTGTCTGTGCCAGGGGTGACCGCTTTGAAGCGCTAATTGCCGGTCGTGCAGCTGTTGACAATGCTGCTGCTGGCAGGTGCGTCCCTGCTAGGCATCCACGCGGCACCCCAAGAGGAATAAAACATGACTTGCGATGAATTTATTTGAGTCTTGCTGCTCCTGCGGCCCGTTTATGTTACCACATCGACCAAGTGCCACGCATTGCAACGAGATGCTGATGTGGCACTATCATTTCTTGACAGACGGCGCTCAGATAGGTAGACTCTGTTATACCTATAACGTCCTATCACAGAAATTATATCTATACACCCTGCAGAAGATATAGCGGTCTCTTGCAGTGGAGCCACCAGATCGCCCCTTGCGCCACGCGCCAATATAGCTCGCACGACAGCGCGCTCCAGGCAATGTCGACACCTCACGCACGCCTGACTATGCTGGGTGCGCAGCTGGCGGCCGGCCCGGCCGCCAGCGGCCTGGCCCTGTCGCCGCCCGAGGTGCAGCAGCTGTCTCGCGCCCCCACCAGCGGCGCCGTTAAGGGCCTGCCGCGCTTCGACCCATACATCATGGAGACTTACCTGGACGACCTGAGGGACCTGAAACGCCAGGTAACTTCCCTTCTGCATCGCCTGGGACTGCCCTGCCTCATGCCGAGAACATGTGGGCAGGTGGCAGCAACCAGGTCGCGGTCGAAGCGTGGCAGCTGCTCAAGCGGAAGCAAAGCGCGTGTCACAGGGCAGTATATACACCTGCACGCACCACTCAACGACATGCCCGCCCATGCAGGTGTATGACCTTTTCAAGTTTCGGCCGGAGCTGCTGCCCGTGGTCGAGGAGGGCATGAGCAAGGGTGGGCCCCCCGCCCGCTCGGCTGCCGCAGCCGCGTGTTTGGTGTCGATGTCCGCCCCTGCCAGTGTGTACGTGCCTGCATCAAGCCACGCTGCGGCGCACGGCACAGCAGTGCGCGGTCTTGACGCAAGTCTTGGCCCATCCTGCTTTGACCAGTTCCAAATTGATACTTCGTGAATGGGCAGATTTCTGGTGGAGAGATCCACGGTTTTGCCTCCCAGCAAGGCCCGCTCTCCGGCATGCCGACCCCTCGCCTTCCAACCGCGCCCCCGCCGCAGAGGAGCACCGGAGCCTGGTGCGGGCCCAGCTGCGGGCGCTGCTGGAGGCCGGGGTCAACCCTTTGACTTACTTTGACCGCGACTACAAGAAGTACTTCTACCTTGCTGGTGTGCGGGGTGCCCTGCTTTGTGGTGGTTCCCGGGTGGTGTGTGTGTGTGTGTGTGTGTGTGGTGTGTGGTGCGTGTGTGTGTGGTGTGAGTGGGAGGAAGCAAGGCAGAGGCCGAGAGAAGGAAGGCGAGGGAGTGCGCATGTGCGTGCCGCAGGTGCACAAAGCGTATCGGGGCACTGTCCTGGTATGCGGGAGGCCCATCTGGTTGCCCTGCAAGCAGTGCGTCCGCCTTTCCACGCGCTGCCCGCCTCTCCTCTTTCCTATACCCCCATCCACATCCCTGCTATCATATAAGAGTGCCTATCTCTCGTGGACCTCAGCCTTATGGTCAAGTCAGGGGTGCAGTTCAGCCTCTGGGGCGGCAGGTGCGCAGCCCGCCGCCCGCTGCACGCTGCCTGCCGGCGCCGCCCCCGCTGCGTGGCGCGTTGGCGTTGCTGCCGAGGCGCGGTTCAACCGTCAAAACACCCCTCCGCCCAGGCCAGCCGCCGACCCCTGACCCTGCCCTCGCACCACATCGCCCCTAACAACCACACCTCATCTTGAAGCGTCCTGAACCTGGGCACCGAGCAGCACCGCCGCAAGTACTTTGACGACATCGGGGCCTTTCGGCTGCCCGGCTGCTTCGCCATGACAGAGCTGGCGCACGGCAGCAACGTGAGGCGCGGCTGGTTTGGGTGACTTGATACACATGCACTTGTTTGTGGTGTCTGTAGGGCCGGGCGGGTGTGCAAGTGCAGAAGCTTCATGTCAAAATGCCAATCACCACCTCTGAGGGACCTGCTGGGCTCTGGCCCGGGCTGCTTGGACCCAGGGCGGCAGCGCCACTGCCCTCCTCCTTTCGGACAGCCCCGCCCGCCAGCGGCGCGGCCGCCCTTCGCCCGCGCCCCCTCCATGCCCGCCCCGACCGGCCCACCAGCCCCCCGAACTGCCACCAATGGCACCCC
>NW_014010095.1:0-691 GCF_000611645.1 Monoraphidium neglectum
GCGCTGGCCGCGTCCTGTCCGCGACTCCTCACCCCGCCCCTCGCGCGCACACGAGCCCCCTCCGCAAAACGCAGCCCCCCAGAAGCGGCAGCCACGGCTCGCCCGTCAGCGCGGCGGCCCCCGCGCATATGTGCGCGCGTGCTTTTCGCTCCCCGCGCTGGGCGCAGCGCTTGTGCGCTCGCCCGCCGCGTGCGCGCCCCCTGCGCATCTGTATGCGCGGCGGCGCGCGCACGCGGGAAACCGCGCGCCCCAGTTTTGACACCCCTGATCCCACCGTCAGAGCCTGCACTTACTAGGAAACGCGAGCCTCGCACACAGGGAGGAGAAACAAAGAGGCGCCGGCGCGCGCCGCATACACGCGCACGCCGGCGCCCGAGCGGCGCAAAACGGGGGGCCGCCCGTCCCCCCCACCCCCGCGCGGCCCCCTTTTTGGGCGCACTCTTGATGCCGATTTTGTGGCCGGCGCTTTCATGGTATCCCCAGAACAGATTGAGGAAACGTTGCAGCCCAGGGTTGCGGTTTTTGCCCCCGCCCTCGCCGGGCCGCGGCCCCGCCGCACCCCCGCCCCTTCCCGCACAGGCGAGGCGCCCCGGCCGGCGCGGCGAGTTTCATGCGGCGCCGCGCCGGGGCGGGTTTGGATCGCGTGTGACTGTGTGCGCGTGCGCGCGTGTGTTTGTGCGCGCCGACGCAG
>NW_014010095.1:1358-6821 GCF_000611645.1 Monoraphidium neglectum
GTCCCCGCATCTCCGGCTCTAGTGTCCGCGCGACCCCCAGATTTTGTCGAATGCCTCTGGGCCGGACTGAAAAAAGTCGAAGAGACGAACAGCCCCCCGCTCGTTTGCTCGCCTCCCCGCCTGCGCGGCCGCGGCGCCGCACTGACGGTGCTGCGCTGCAGGCCGCCCGGGCCCCCGCGCTGCGCTCCGCACCTGCCGCGACGGCTGGAGGGGGCGCGCGCGGTTTTGAGGGCGACGAAGCCGCGCCGGGCGCTTCTGCCGTTTTTGCGAGCGCCCGTTTTTGCGGGCGCAGGTTGGCTCCAGTTGTGGCTCCCCAGCAGTGATTTCCTACCCCTTTGCCCCTCGGTTGGAGTGTTGATGGTGGACTCATCAGTAAGATCTCATCCCATCTCATCGCGCTTTGCCAGCCTTCTGTTCAGGCGCCCTGTGGAAAGGGAAATGGGGAATCCCTGACACTGAGAAAACCCGGGGCCAAACTTTCGCCAACTAATGGACAAACTGCAGTCACGTGTGTCCAAGTTATGAGTTCACAAGTGCAGGCGTTTGCCAGTCGCGGGTCAGGTGCAGCGACTCTGACGTGTCTTAACAAAGCCAGGCTCCTCGACAGGGGGCGCCCCTCCCCCCTGGCTTTGTGGCCAGAGGAGAAAACGGGGCGGCCGGGGCGGGGATCAGTAAGAGGGCGCACGCCTCGGAGCCAGGAGAGCTGGGCAGGGTTTTGGGGTCAAAGCTGCTGTGCTGTGGCAGCTGTATTGGGGAGATGAACGGCGGCCTATTTATGGCAGCTGTGTAGGGTGAGGTAAAAGTACCCAGCCGACAGGCAGGCGGGATCCTGCACAATCCGTACACTTAAACAAGACCTTGCTTAAACTCATTTTGACCGAACTCGTCAACCCCGCCATGCAGGGACGCGCCCGTGCGCTGCCCCTGCAAGTAAATTTGACTGCGCAGCCGGCACCGGCCGGGCAACTTGCCCGCCTGAGCTGGTCCAGCGTGTGGTGTGGCCACTCTGCGGCAGCAAAGGGCGGCCGCGGAGAGCGTCGGCCCCCCTCATGTGCGCACCACGGCGGCAGCCGGAGCTCGACCCATGTGCACCCCGGATGGCTCCTGCAGCTGCCACCTGCTGGGATGGCTCCTTACGCTGCGCTCTGAGCGCTCCGCCAGCGCCAAACACGCTGATGTAACCGAATGCTTATCTGCTTCAACTCCACCAATAGAATTCCAGAGTCACACCCAACCAGAGTCGTTGCCTCCGAAAGAGGATCTAGCGTCGCTTAGCCGCCGTGGTCTGCAACTAATATTGGATTCATCAATCGTGTGCCTTACAGTACACAAGACTCTCCCAGTGCTGACACAGCTCGGGCAGGCGGAGACTACTAGCCGCTTCCAGCACGCGGGCAGTACGGGCTGCTTCTGCGGGTGAGTCGTGCAGGGATCCGCTCGAATAAGCCATTAGATCATGTTCCGCGCCTCACTCACTACGACGCCCTTGCCCCACGCAGGTCCACCCCCTGCGTCAACACCCGCAAAGCAGCGCGGCCCCGCGCGCCGCGATGCGGCGCCGCGCGCATGGGCCGGCCACCGCCGCGCTCGCGCTCGCGCTCGCCCTCGCCGCCGCGTGCCTCGCGCCCCGCCCCGCCGCCGGCGACGCGTTCCCCTGCCGCGGCCCGGTCACCATCAGCAGCGCGTGCGGCGCCGTCTTCGCCCGCGCCGCGGGCCCCGGCTCCCTGCTCCCCGCCGCCGCCTGCGCGCCGTGCGCCGCGGCGGGCTGCTCGTGCCCCCCCTCGGACTGCCTATCTGTCGTCTCAGCCTGCCAGGAGGCCGGGCCAAACGGATTAGTCAACGTGAGGGTCGGCCTCGGGGGCTGCAAGTACGTGCGGGTGCCGCGGCGCGGGCGGGACACCCGGATTAAATGGGTCGCGTTCCAAGGGGTGGACGAGAAGGGGCGGCAGTTCGTGAACCACGGTGAGAGGAGGCTGGGGCGTTTTCTGCCGCCGCTGCTGCTGCTGCTGCCGCCGCCGCCGCTGCTGCTGCTGCTGCTGCTGCTGCTGCTGCTGCTGCTGCTGCTGCTGCTGCTGCTGCTGCTGCTGCTGCTGCTGCTGCTGCTGCTGCTGCTGCTGCTGCTGCTGTTGTACATTGTGCGATGTCAAAAGGCGGCTGGGGGCCTTTTGGCAGGCCCCGCCTGACACGGCGCAGACGCGCGTGCCCCGCGCCGCGGCAGCCTGTGCGACCCAGCCGGCGCCCGCGGCGGCGGCCACCCCGCGGAACAAGGGGCAAGGCGGCCCCTGGCTGGCCACGTCAGCGCGCGGCGACACAACCCGCGCCCCGCGCTCCGCCCCTCGCGCCGCCCCCCTCCCCCCTCTCAACCCCCAGCCTGGCTGCGTGACATGAGTAATACCCTGCCGGACACCTCGCGCTGCGCCAACACGGCGGCAGGCAACAGCAGCACCTGCTGCCTGCAGCAGAACGTGCAGGGTGAGTGGGAGGCGCAATAAGAATTTCGCTTCAGGCCCAAACGTGGCAGCATCCCACCCAGGAGGCTGCATTTGTTATTCACTCCTTGGCAGGGGCCTCATGTTGGGGTTTTGGCGTGGCTGGAATGCAGGCGCGCTCCTTGGCGGGCTGGCGTTTTGTGAGACGCCGCGCAGCCGCCTCTGCGCCGACGCGCACGCATCCGCCCTGCCCGGCGCGGTTCAAACCCCGGCTGTCGCCGCCCACCGTTTGAATCCCGCCCAGGCAACGGCCAGGTCAACATGTTCAAGCTGCAGTGCGGCGCGCGGCCGGTGGTGTGGATGGGGGACCCGAGCTTCTCGTCGTGTAATGCGGCCGCGGCGCCGGGCGGGCCGGTTACGCTGCCCGCCTACCTATTCGCGGGCCCTGACGGCGGGAAAAACTTCTGCGGCGCGCCCGCTGGCGTCCCGGCGAGCCAGGTGCGGGGTGTGTGCAGGGGTGGCGGCGGGCCGCCGCGGGCGACGAATCAGGGCGCTGCCTGTGGCCTCTGCTCCTCCATCCTGCGCAGGACGCCCCTTCTTGTGTGTAGTCATGGCCGAGGCGCGCCCACAACGCCGCCCTCAAAATCGCCATCAAACCCGCGCGCGGACAGGTGTGCGGGCCGTACACGTTGCCGGCGGTCAACTGCACGTCGATGCCAAAGTGCTGAATGGCACGGCCAAGGTGGTGTTGCGCGGAGGCTCGGCGTCGGCAGCCGCCCTGGGTCGATCCCTTCCGGTGGCGCATTTTTTTGCAGAGATAGGCCTTTTTACTGCACATACGCGATCCAACATTCCATAATTGCGCCACTGTCTGGTGGCGAACCTGCCTTCTTTTTTACTATCACTCCAACACTGCTACACGGCCCTCGTGTGTGCCTGTGCGCATGTCGTGCGGGCCCCTGGGTGTGAGGCGCTCCCGCCCCCCCAGCCGCCGGCAGCCCTTTTGGCGCGCGGCGCGCCGGCCGCGGCGCTGGCGCATCCCACGCGAGCGCCGCTGCGAGTTTGCGCGCACTGCAATCATGCAATGCGGCCAGGTCTCCAATTTCGAGACGCCCGTGCATTCACAGTAAGCAAATGCGTACAGAAAAGCGTGGTGGCATGGGGAAGCAGCAGCAGCGTTGAGTGCGGGCTGGGCAGGGCGGGGCTGCTGGGGGGCTGGGCGCTGCTGCAGACGAGAGTCAAAGGGCAAAATTCCATGTGTGTAGGTGCCAGCGCGGCAGAGAAAGCCATGCTACTGCGAAACGGCGCATGGAGGGAAGTATGAAGGCACATCGGCAACGTCTTGCTCTGGGTGCAACATAAGGACGCATCATCGGCTTCGTGATTGCCGCCGACCAGGGGGCTGGGCACTCACTTCAGCACCCGCGACACATGCCGGTTGCAAGCGCAGTGCGGTTGAGGGTTGTGGGCGTACACCAGCAAAATCAATGACAGAAAATTCATATGTTACCCACAGATATGGTGTTTACTCCGGTGCGCACTGTTGCACGAATGGCGCGCGACCTTTTTACTCGCTGATCTCGCACCTTTTTACAGCCATTCGATCCGCAAGCCAATAACTTAGCCTCCATGAGCCTACTGGGTGGCAGGACGCTGGCAGCCGGGCCCAGCGCCCGACCAGTATGCAACGCGCGCCACACACTGCGCGCCCTGCGCGGCGCCCCTGCAGCCGCTGGCCGGCCCAGCCACCCCGCGGCGTCGCGCCCTGCGCGTCCGATGCGGCAGAGTTTCAGTATACGCACCCCCTCAGCCGCAGCGGCTGGCGCGGCAGCCGCGCCCGCGGCGGCGCGGACGCCGCCCGGCCGCCTAGAGCTGTCGCCCGAAGAAGCCGCCGAGCGCCTGGCGGCGCCGCTGTCGACCGAGGAAGCTTCCCTCGTCGACTCCCTGCTGGCTAGGAGCGCTGCTGACCTGGCGGTGGAGGCGCGGCGGCTGCGGGACCGGGGGTATCCCCGGATTATGACCTTCTCACCAAAGGTGGGCCTTGGGGCCTTGTGTTAATATTTTTCCCCCCTGGTGACTAGCAAGCTGCCGCAGCCTCGGCAGCTGCAGCCGGCCACAGCAGCCGCTGCAGCCGCTAGGGATGCATTTTCGAGGTCATATTTGCAGAGGAGTCGGCCGACCATCAAAACATGTGCGCCTGGGCAGCGCGGCGCGGGGCGCGGCGCGGGGCCTGCCGCGCGCTCAAACGCCCGCGGGCGGCGCGGACCCGGGCCCAGGTGGGCCCAGCTGCTAAAATCGCCGCTCTCCTCTGATCCCCCGCGCTCAAAGTTGCAACAGGCAACAGGAGCACGCCCAGACCACATTCAAACACTCCCTTCACAACAAAAAACGCACCACTATGGTCATCTCCAATTCTTGCGTATGAAGTTTGGTCCGAACCAACAACACCACCACCGCAGGTGTTCATCCCCCTGACGCGCCTCTGCCGCGACGCCTGCGGCTACTGCACGTTCGCCCGCCCCCCCGTCCCCGGCCGCCGCGCCTACATGACGCTCGATGAGGTCATCGCGGTCGCGCGGCTGGGGGCGGCGCAGGGCTGCTGCGAGGCCCTCTTCACCCTGGGTAGGTGCGGCGGCGGTTACTGACCATCATACGGCATGAATACATCGCACCCCGTGTAGTCGCTCGCCTGAGGCAAAACAGAGTGTGTGGTTGATTGGGGGGGGGATCCGCAGGTCAGGGGACCCACCTCAAACACAATCAACGTACCATCAATCTTGCAACATCAATCAACCTCGGATCAACCATGTATGTTGTTGTTGGAGAACACAGCAGCTGATCTCACATAATCCGCGACACCGACCTCAACCCTGATCAGGGGACAAGCCCGAGGAGCTGTACCCAGAGGCGGCCGCCGAGCTGTCGGCCATGGGCTTTCGAACGACGCTCGAGTACGTCTACGCCGCCGCCGCGGCGGTGATGCGGGAGACGGGGCTGCTGCCGCACATCAATGCGGGGGTGATGGGGGCAGACG
>NW_014010094.1:0-6148 GCF_000611645.1 Monoraphidium neglectum
AATTCCCGTTCTGCTTTGTAGTCTTCGTCGTCTTGGCCCTCCTGGCATGGACACTCTCCTCTTTGGCGCGGGCGCTGTCCCGGCTGTCTTCAAGCCGGTGGCACCTACGGAAGGGCATCACAGCAGCCCTCTCTCATCCACCAGCACCGGAGAGCGCGACCTGGCCGTGCTCCCGCGGCACACGCGCTGCCTCGTCGTCGGCAACAACCGTACCAAGGCCAGCCTGATCGGTAGGCGTTGATGGGTGTTCAACAATGCGATTGATCGCGTTGAGAGGGGCCGAGCTCCCGCCCGAGCCGATGAGCTCCGATGTCCCTTGCTGACGCTGCCTCCCTCGGGGTCTCAATGCAGGCGTGGAGGTGGTCGTTCAGAAAGCCACGGGCTTGGGAGGCTGGCACCACGTGGTGAGTTCTGTCTGGGGCCCGTGAGATTTTTCCACCCCGGAACGGGAGCACGGCATGCCTGTGCCCCCCAGCCTCACCCGCGACGTCGCACACCATCATTCGCATGTCTCGAAACAGTTTCTGCCCACTGGTGAGGAGATCAAGCTGCAGAGGAACGCGCTCTCGATCGTCGAGCTGGGACCTCCGGTGAGGTGCATCACATGCCCAGCGCCTTGACCCGCTTGTCCCATCGCGTGCACCAGCAATTTGTTGACGCCGCTATTTTCCTATTCGCAGGAGTCCCAGCAGTCCTCTGAGGACGAGCTGGAGGCCGACCGCGACCCACTGAGGCTTGGTGAGTGCGGTCCGCCCACGTCCATCCCGGGTCCAGCTCTGCCAGAGCCCTTCTGTGGCAACGGTTACATCCTCGAAATCAGCCGCGGGCAAGTTGGCGCCACGCAGCGGAGGTTGACCACCAATGCATCACGCTCCCCGGTTGACCTGCGCGCAATGCACACCCAGCCCACCCTTTCATCCCGCCCATGTGCGCCATGCTGTGCAGAGGTTAACGAACGCATTAGGATCCGCAAGGCGCCCCGCTCCCTGTCGCCGGTGCCAGGTGCGTTGTGCTTTCGAGGTCCCTTACCATGTGTGCTGGACATTCCACTCCCCAGGCTTATAGAGACCAGCGTTTGGTATGTGTTGCCTGCGGCATGCGCCACAAAAAAATAAATACCAAAGCGGCAAGATTCTCTTGATCTTTTCCACTCGTCACTCACTCCAACAGACATGTTCAAGCCCTCGTCGTCACGGCCCAGCAGCAGTGGAAGCGGGAGCGGCGGCAGCAGTGGCGGCCGTTACCACCCCTACAGCCCCCCCGGCGCCACGATTAATAGCCGCACAAGCAGCGAGGTGGGTCCTTCTTCAGGCGGTGCGTTGTGCGCCTGGGGTGCGGCATGCGTGCGCCACACTCACTGGGGCCCCTGCTGTGGCTGTGCATTCTTCGCTCGCCAGGGGCGGGTAATGACAACACAGGAACACGAGCCACGCACAGCTTGTTTGTCACACCACACTTCACTCTGTCGCTCTCGGGTTCTCTCCCTGTGCTGCATGCGCTGCAGTCACTCGACCTGTGCAAGCTGGAGACAGCATCCCTGCGCCGCTACCGCCGCGTGCACCAGCTGGTGGGTCGAGCGGGCAAGGAGCAGCAACAAACAGCGGCGCGAGCAGCACTGGTGCTTGTGACAGCGCCAGCAACTTGGGAATGGGGCGCGGCCAGGGAATTGGGGACCCGGACGCCAGGGGCAACCACAACAGCCAGTCGCGACCTCGACGATCAAGCGTCAGCCGCCGGGGTCTCGCCGCTTGCGTCCCTGATCCCCGCCCCAACTCCCTGCCACCACCTCGTGACTTGTGCCAGGGAGAGGTCGAGCCCACCGCTCCGCGCGAGCAGCTGGCCAGCGCCGTCAGCCGCCACTTCCGCAGCCAACTGGTCGCCGACGAGAGCGGCGTGCTGCTCGCGTTCTGCGCCGCGCTGCGGCGCCGCTCCTCGGCTGGCGGCGGCGGCGGCTTTGACGTGTGCGACGTCTGAGTCGCTCCTTGGGACGGGGCATTGATCCTCGGATGGACCGTCGGGACTCCTGGCTTGCTAAGGCTCCGTTAGCTGCAAAGATGAACTGCGGCGGTCATCCTGCGTCTCGGGCTGCCCTCGCGCGGCAGCGGGGGCTTTTGGCGGCGGGCGGCGCTCCCAGGCGCAGCCGCCGCCGCCGCCCTCCCGTTGCCGCGCCGGCGAGCCCCTGGCGGCAGTGGGCACGCTTGTGCCGCTCGGCGCTGCGGCTGCCATGACTTTCTAGCCTCCTGGTGTGGCATGCAGCACCATCTGCGCTGTGCAGCCCGTCACGGCTTGTTTGGGGTTCTTGAACAGCTGCCTGGCAGCACCGGGCCCCGCGGTGCCAACCGCCTACACCGCCACGCAAACGCGTGGCTACAAGAGGGGAGGGATGCACTGAGGCAGGGAGGGACGACATCAGCGAGGGCGGGCTAATCACCACACACCGTGACAATGAGGCACGGCGTGGAGGGGTCACCACTACCCAAGAGCGCACTATGTTTCACGCCATGGGGCACGAGGGACCTTTGTCACAGAGGGGTTATTTGTTGTTCCGCCGCACCCCTTTGTGGGAAACGTGTTGAGGGGGTTTTCATGGCCGCGAGGCCGGCACGTCGAGCACTGCTTTCATGGTGCGGCGCGGCGCGCCTCTTTGCAGGAGCGCGCTCCCGCCAGCGGCGTCGACGCCCGCCCTTATCCTGGGGAATTCGCGCAGCACCCCACACACGCGCTGCGCCGCTACGGCCTCGTTTTACCACCGAGAAGCTCACCTCCGCGGCACCCTATTCTCACGCTATGGGCTTTGCCCAACCGTGGCGCTTGCCCTGTGGCGCGAGGGGCTTGCCTTGCAACCCTTCACCGTCCCCGCACAGCTGACCCGCGGTCCTGGCGGGCGGTCATCCTCCCGCTGCGCAACCGCCAAGCTGCGCCGGGGCGCATCCTCTTTTCCGCTGTGCCCTGGCCCTTTGCGGTCCCACCTCAGATGCACATTGTTCCCCTGGGAGCAGCAGCACGCAAGACCGTGTATGCGGTGTCGCCCCCTAGGGTTTTAGGAGCACCGTCCCTGTTTGGTATGCCTCGGCGTCGCACACGCACTTTCCCAGGTGTGCGCGTTGTCCTTGCCGAATGGTTGAAAGGTGGTTGCTGACTGTTTTGAGGGGTAGGTGCCACCCGCCCAGCATTGATATAGAGGGAACGTATCGTCTCCTGGTGTGAAGATCCGGGCGTCGAGGTACCCCGGCCACCCTCAGTCCGTATCACATTTGACTATTGGAATCGTACGACGCGCGCACGTCCAATGACACGCGCAGAACCCGACCCAGGCACCAGCCAAGCTTTGCCTTGTGACGCCCCCCAAACGAGCCCTGATGTGCGGGCGCCGTTCGTGGGCCCCCCGTGTGTGCAGCGCCTTTGGTCTGTTGGGCGAGACCGCCCAGGTTGTGTTGGCTCCGGCGCTGCTGCGCACTGTCTGTTTTTGAGTGCCGCTGCAACCCCTAAGGTCGGTCGTGGCAGGTGGAGAGACGACGATGACGCGCGCCGTCTGCCGAGTTGTGTGATGTGCATGATCCCGCTGCCATCCGTACGCGTGAGCCGCAATCCTGAACCAAGGCGGGTGACCACCCGGGGCCCGCGCCCTTGTACACAGTATTTGCGCTGCTGCGCACGTCTGCCGCACCGCATCCGCTCTCTGCCAGGGCCTCATGGTTTTTTCGAGGGAACAAATGTGAGGGCTGGAGGGCGAAGAAACGAGGGGAGGGAGGGCAGGTTTGGGACCCGCACGGGCCGTTTTCCTACTGAGTGCCACGCACTGCTGCCGCCTCTGCGCACACCTTTCAATGCGTTCTCACTTCAAGCTGCTTTTGGCTGTGAGTAGCAGCTTGGTGTTGGGCTGTGAGTTCTACGGCCGCCGCGCTGTGTTGGTTGGTGCTGGTGCAGCCGCGACCGCGCTTTCCTGCTTTCCCGCGTGCACGTGGCCATGCGCCCTTTGCTGCAGGCTCACCCGGCAGTTCTCTGCCAAACTGACCATCATGGCTGGATAGACCCAGCAGCCTGCACATTGAATCCGCGACGCCGGTGAGTGCGTGAGCTGCGCGCCGAGAGGCTCTTGAACTGGACAATTGTTCACTCCTTGTAACCTTGTTCTACTGTCAATCCCATCTCCCTTCAATACAGCGGGCGTGCTTGCAATAACAATGGCGATGCACATCTATTGAAAAGCTGCGACGCAATCTGCGCCGCGTCCTGCCACATCATGGGTGATTGAGCAACTTGCATCTGCAGTTGACTGCAGGCCACAAAAGAAGCAACCGCCTTGCACCCTTACACGTGATGAGCCGCCTGCCTGCCAATGCGGTATCAGGCAGTAGCAGACATCACGGGGGGCTTGGGCTCTGGGGAATGGGGCCGTTGTGTGCGGGTGCTGGGGAATGGGGCCGTTGCGTCTGGCTGCATCGGCCTGCGCACCCCACCCGCCAAAGGCTGCTATGGTCATCAAACATGGGGAGTAGGTGGGTGCTTTCGCTGTTTGCCACCAACAAGTTGGTAAGAGGGAGTTGGGCAGAAGTCACCGTGCCAATTCTGTTGTTGGCGCTGGGTATATAAAAGTTTGTTGATCCTGTCATGTATGCACAACAACCCAACAAACGCATGCAGTAAGTGATCAATCAAAATCAATAGCGCGACGATGCCTTCATCAATTGAAAGCGCACAGCCCCGCCACACTGGCTTGCGGGCAGTGGCTTCTGCCGCCACCCACACAACCCAGCCGGGGCCCGCGCCGAAGGGTGCTGGCGTGCAACAACACTTGCTGCTGGCTCGAATCACGAGTGCAGCAGAAGTCAGTGACTTCAAGGGGTGCGGCCAAGTGTCAGGCCTCAAGCCTCCATGCCCTGAGGGTCCAAGAGCCCCTGCGCGTTGCGTAGCCGTCAGCCCACCCCCCCCCTCCAGCACCACACTCGCGTGTGCCGCGGTCCCAAATCACGCGGGCACCCGCTTGGGCTTCGTTGCTTTGAAGCCGAAGTACAGGTTCTGTGGGTAGGGGTTGCTCATCAGCTCGACCCACCAGGCTTGGCCCTTGGGGTCGGCCATGTCGGCTGTTGGCAGCCCCACAAAGTTCATCAGGGGGCCGAAATCCGGCTGCGCGTTGGCAAGGGAGCGGTTCAGCGGCGGTCAGCTTGCACACTTTTTGAGGGGCTGATGCTGATGTGCTGCGGGGGCTGCGCGTGGGGTGCTTCGGGGAAGAGAGCTGGCCAGGAGCTGCTTCTGGTGTGCAGGTGGCTGCCATTACGTGCCCAACACAGCCGTGCCCAACACCACTACGCCACGCGCACGTTCCAAAACCGTCCACTCGGGGCCGCTCTCCCACGCGCAACGCCCCGCCCCTGCGTCCGGCGCGCAACCCAAATACTCACTGTGGGCAGAAGGATGCTGATCAGGCGTGCGTCCAGGTTGTGGAATGTTGCCCAGCGGGCCCTGAGGGTGAGCAGAAGTGGGAGTCGTAGGGAGACACCGTCGGCCATGCGGCTTACAACTGCCGCAATTCTCCTCGCTCGAGCAGCAAAGCAATGGCCACAGAAGCCGCGCAAGGCCGCCCCATGCCTGTCAGTAAGCAACAGCCCTCCGCGCCAAGGTGGTGGGCGCAGAGGGCAAGACAGGGCATGCACACGACATGCCAAGCACGGCCGGGGGGACCCCTCGAGCCCGCTGCGCCCTCGCAGGGCGAGCCCATGCTCACGTGTGCGTCCCCCAGCTGACGTCGCCGCTGGCCTCGAAGACGCGCGTGCCCATGCCGGTGTTGATGTTGGTCCAGAGGTTGGCGTAGGGGGCAGACCTGGCCAGGGGGCAGCGTTATTTGAGGAACAAGTTGTATGAACAGTGTGGATAGAAGGTTTGTGTGTGGGCTGGTCACAGTCCACACGGTCAGGTGTTTTCTCTGTTGCGCCAGGCACCTCAGACATGCATCCCGGCCAGGGCGCAGGCGCGCACACATGCACGCGCGCGCGCGAGAGCGCGCGCACACACACACACACATACACACACACACAAACGTTACCCGCCCGCGTGCGTTCAATTTCTATGCAACATTCCGTCTCGCACCATTCCCTCTTCCGCAAACCATCGCATGCCCATTCACACAGCATGCACTCTCAACCAGTGC
>NW_014010093.1:0-952 GCF_000611645.1 Monoraphidium neglectum
CCGCGGCGGCGGCGGCGGGGGCGGCGCGGAGGAGGAGGGTGCGGGAGAGCCGGCGGCGGCGGCGGCGGCGACGGGCGCGGCGTCGCGGCTGGCGCGGGTGCATGTTGTGACGGCCGAGGAGGCGGCGGAGGGGCGGTACAGCATCGGGGACGTTGTACTGCCCCTGCTGGGCTCGCAGGTGCGGCTCCTTTGCCCCACCACTGAATCATGCACTATCCCCTCACAATTGGCACGTGCTCGCCCGCGCCTCAGCCCCCCACCTGCCCGCCTCGCTACGGCCCCACCACGTGTGAAGCAACGCCCCAGCTGCATGGGCCAGCCCTGGACTTGATGAGCGCTGCCACCCACCCCGACCACCCCAGCCCATTTCAAACCTTTCTGGACCCACCACAACCAGCATCAACGGACCCTAACCAGACCCGACTGACCCCAATCAACCTCAACCAACACTAACTAAACCTAGCCAAACCTAAGCAAGCCCAACCAACCCCAACTGACACGACTCATCCGACGCTCAACCCCGTGTTGTTCGGTCCACAAACGCTGTCAGGTGCTGTACCCCACCCACGACGCCGGCGCCGCCCTGTACCGCCGCTTGGCCCTGGAGGACGGCATCGAGCTCCCATCGGGCGCCGCCGCGCCTCCGCCCGCCGCAGCCTCCCCGGCGCCGGCGCCGGAGACGGCGGCGGCGCGCCGGCTGCGGGGGGAGTTTGATCTGTCGAGCGTCACCGGCGACTACCGGCGGGTCGTCCACGTGCCGTCCGACCTGGACTGGCGGTTCGTGCGGTACCGCGACCCGGACTGCGACGGACTGCTGCAGACGGACTGGGAGGTGCTGGCGGAGGAGCGGCGGCGGCAGCAGGCCGAGCGGCGGCAGCGGCAGCAGCAGGAGCGCTGGGCGGCGGAGGACGCGGCAGCGGCCGCGGCGGGCAGCGGCGCCGCGGCCGAGGCG
>NW_014010093.1:1249-6443 GCF_000611645.1 Monoraphidium neglectum
GGGCGGCGGAGGACGCGGCAGCGGCCGCGGCGGGCAGCGGCGCCGCGGCCGAGGCGTTCCCGCCGCCGCCGCCGCTGCCGCCGCCGCCGGAGCAGCAGCAGGGGCAGCAGGAGGAGGAGCAGCTGGGGCTGCATCTGGAGTTTTTCCTGCCCTCCTCATGCTATGCCACGATGCTGCTGCGAGAGTTGACTAAGGAGGGCACGTCCAAGGCCACCCACAAGGCGCTGTCGCTCGGCGCGCGGCAGCAGCGGGAGCGGCGGCAGGAGCAGGAGCAGGCGGAGCAGCAGGCGGAGCAGCAGGCGGAGCAGCAGGCGGAGCAGCTGGGGGCGGCGGCGGCGGCACCAGAGGGCGCGTCGCGGGGGGATGTGGACATGGCGCCGGTGGAAGCTGGCTTGGGTGGCTGCGGCGGCGGTGGTGGCGGCGGCAGCGGTGCAGAGGGGTGAGATGGGGTTCGCTGAGCCCTGGCACGCACCGCGCTGCGAGGGCCAAGCTTGAAGTCAGGAGGGCTGGAGTAATTGCTCGATCTGTGTGGCGTAGGTGGCGCAAATATCTGAATGAAAAGGCATGGCTTGGGGGTCAGTGCTCAGCTGATTGATACAGCTGCGGGCAGGAGGACGCTGGTCAGGCTCCAAACGACGCACGTCAGTCGGTTGTGCTGGGGTTGCTGCATGGCAGCAGCAGCGAGGTGCCTGCGTCCTGGAAGGGGCCAAACATCGTTGGAAGGATGATGAGCTGCGTATATTACCCTAACCTATGTAGGCGGTTTTGGGCTTCTTGACAGGGCAGTGCGGAGACGAGCAGTGGGCGCTCTGAGGTCAAAGCCGTTGACCCAATGGCGGGGACCTGCGTGCTGACATCCAGCTGTGGTGACCAATTGCTGCAGCAGTTTGTGCAGGTGTTCGTGGTGGTGCTTCATGCGCATGCAATATTGTCGCCTATGCATCAGCTGGCGCCCAACGAGACTCCACATGCTGTGCTTCCACTCGACTCATCAAGCGTGGGAAGCTGCCGTCCGGGCCGCCTACCCGCCTGGTCGACGTGAAGGTAGCGCGGACACCAGGCAGACGTGATTCCGTGCATCTGGCCGCAGGCCCCTTTTTTGGCGTCTTCTGGGGGCGGTGCCGCGCCATGCGAGAAGCGGGGGCCGCAACTTCCCTGGCCTCTGGGCTGACTACATACCAGTGACCTGCAGCTTCACGGCTCGTGCTGCAAGCGATTTTCCGAGCGCTTCCATAAATCTATATTTTCATGCGCTTGCGCTCGGGACGGCGCGGAAACCTGGCGTGCTTCATGATTCGCCTTTGAGCCTTGGGCCTTGCGGTGTCCCAACTGTGTGACCGCTGCACTTTCACCGTTCTTGGAGAGGACGGGTGAGTTTGAGGCCTTCACGCGTTATTTCGTGTCAAGTCAGTATCACATCGCGTCTAGACACCAGCTTTTGCGGCAGTCACTCGCCCCCATCACAGAGGGCGCTTCTTACCTGGACGCAAACGTGGCGCAACGGCGCGGATATCACGGCGAGGAATCTGAATAGCTTTTCAAAGCGCCCGTGGACGCCCCTCAGTGGGCCGCCAACGGACCGATGGCATCGGCGCTCCTGAGGCGCCGCGGCGCATCGGCGCCAGGCGCCTGCTTGGCCGCATGGGCCTGCTGCCTGCTGCTGGCATGTGCCGCACTACCGGCCCTGGGGCAAGGTGGGTTTCGTGGGGTTCTCTTCAAGTCCGCCCATGAGCCCTTTTTGGAGCGGCTGGCTGGGGCCGCCCGGCTGCTGCAGGCCCCACTTGCAGGCCCGTTTCAGGACCCATGACCTCTGCAGTTACGACCTCATGACGATCGACAGCAGCTTGACAGGGCGTCTCAGCACTCATTCTTTAGCCGGGCTGACGCCGCGGTACACTCCTGCAGCCCCGTTGCCCCCCCCCCCTGCGCTGACCGCTGCCTTGCACCGCACCCGGCCGCCTTGCGCACGCAGGCGGCGCCGGCGGCGGCGACTGGGACGCGCTGACATCATCCAACGTCACAGCGCCCGTCAACGCGACGACGCCCATCAATGCGACCACGCTGGTGGGTGACGCGGGGAATGACTACGACGATGGGTCACCGGGCGCAGACGGCGCGGCCGCAGGGGACAACGACTACGCTGACCCGACAGCGTCACCCGCGAATAAGACGGCGTCACCCGCCGTCATACTGACGGCGTCACCCGTGAACAAGACGGCGTCACCCGCCGTCATACTGACGGCGCCGCCCGCCAACGTGACCGCGCCGCAGGGCAACGCGTCGGCGCCGGCCTCGCCCTCGCCGCGCCCGCCGCAGTCCCCCTCTCCGGCGCCGGCCGCCGGCAACAAGCCAACCACGCTCACGTTCGATACGTGGAAGACCACCGAGCAGGCGTCGCCGATTTCGTCGTACGCGGGGCTGACCTGGACGGGCGCGGCGGTGAGTGGGCGGGCGGAGACGGTGCGCTCGCCGAGGTTGTACGGTCATGGGCGAGGCGCTTGCGCGCGTGTGGTGCGGTTGCCGCCGTTTTTGGAGGGTTGCGAGAAGAGGGAAAAGTCTCTAGGTGATCTGGATCGGGGAGGGTGTTTGGGAGGGTGAGAACAGCAGGGCCTGGGCAGGAGTCGCAGGCAGCGCCTGGGGCAGTCACAGGCGGCGGCGTGCTGCGTGGCGCGGGCGGCTGGGGCGCGCAAGGCCAGGTGCAGGTGGCTCCCCCGCCGCCTGCGGCGCGGGACAGGGACCCCCGAGCAGAGCATCGGCGGGAACATCCGCTGCAGCCTGCACCAGGAGGCGCCGCCTGGATGCCGCCCCTGGGGCGGCAGCGGGCCGGTCGCCGTATGCAGGTCACGCAGCGGCCGAGCGCCCTGACTCAGCCCTGACACAGCGCGCCCTCCTCCTCCGCTCCGCGCGTCGTGCGTAACCCGTTCGCCCGCCCACCCGCCCGACCGCCCGCAGATCTACAATGGCAAGCGTGCGATCGGCAAGAACCTCGTGGCCGGCGTGAGATCACAGCCCAACGCCCTGGACTTCATCCCCGGGAAGACCCCCATCACCATATCCGTCCCGAAGGGCTCCAACCGCCTGTTCGCGCCGCACTCGGTGTGGGCGACGTACGTGGAGGACTACAACTATCCCGAAAGGTGCGCGCGCCGCGAGATACTTTTGATTATCCCACACACCGCAGCACCTGTGATTTGTATCTTGAATTTTTCAGCAATACATGTTGTGGGCGGACTATGTGGTTGGATGCCGCACGGCCCCGCATACATGGTGCCTGCTGCTGGTTTTGATGTTGAGAAGGAGGCTGCGCGCGCGCGGGCGTCTGCATCCTCGTAGGGGGGGGGAGGGAGGAGTAGGAGGGAAGGTGCAGGGAAGCGCCCCCCTGCCCCAGGGCGGCCGCGCGTCACTAGTCCAATCTTACTGCAGCGCGAGCCGCCAGGCAGCGCCGGCTTGATGGCCAAGCCGCGGCGGCCAGGCATCCTTTGCACGTGGCCGCGTCGCCCAATCTTTTCGTTAACTCCCAGTCAGCTCTAATGCGACCTGGACCTCAAACCCATCTGAATACACAAATTGAAACAGGGATGAGATTCTGCTGGTGTTCACCGGTTACGACGCCAAGGACACCATCGTGGGCCAGATCTTCACACTGCTCAAGGCGGGGGTGCCTAACCAGGTGACTGCGAGTTTCTGAGGTTTATATAGACTTAATTATTGATTATTGATTGAGTTCAAGGATGCAGCGTATCCTGTGCGCCGCTGAAGAACGCGGTGCGCGCTGCCTGCTGGGGCCCGCGGCGGGACCAGCAGCGCGATGGCGCGCTCGCGACTCGGGAGTGCCGGCCAGCCCGCGCCCGCGGTTCGCAGGCCCAGCGCGCGCGTGCGTTGCGGGCGGGTTTTGCGACGCCGCGCGGCCAAGGGCCGTGGCCATCTCGTCTCCAGTGCACGCCCCCGTCTGCATCCGTCGCCCATCCGTCGCCCATCCGTCGCCCATCCGTTGTCCATCCGCGCAGATCGACTTCCCGCTGTCCTTCAGGCAGGGCATCACGCGGATGACCATCGCCCCGCAGCCCACCCGGAAGACCGCCGGCTCCGATCCCGCCCAGATTGAATTCGCAATGGATGACTTCACCCTCGTCCTCCCCTACGCCCCGAAACCCGCCACCGCTGCGAACGGGACCGCTCAGGTCGGTGCGAAGATCGAGAAGTACGCCGGCATCCCATTCGTGCCCGATTACTACGCGTACTGCGACGCCAAGGCAGCCGAGGCGAGGCCCGAGTGCCTGCGCTACAGGTGCGCAACTCGCGCGGGCAGACGCGCTGCAAGCGCCTGCGCGCCGGCGCGCCGCGCGTGCCCTCTGTGTGGAGCGCAGGGCCAGCCCTCACAACACGCCGATCGCAGCGTGTGCTGCAGTTAGCGTTGCCTGCACCAGCGAATCATCCTCTTGCCCCCTTAGTGCACCCAGCCCCGCAATCAGCAAGCCGGAAAGTCCCAACACGCCCACCTTTGCATCCGCAACCCCCGCCCCTGATCCCTCAACCACAAAACACAACTTGCCAGGTGCGAGCAGGCAGACCGCGCGCCGACTGCGCAGTGCGACGAGTACTTTTCACACTGCGACGACCTCGACTGGAACACCCCAGCCTGCACGCCGCCGTGCGAGGCTTTGGATGACCCCTCCGCCGACGCCCGCTGCGCGGCGCCAAAAAACGAGGACGCGGCGTCGCCGGTCGACGGGCCAGAGGAGCCCGCTGACGAGGAGGGGGACTACGGCGACGCCGCGCAGGGGGCCGCCGGGAACGGTACGGCGAACGCCACAGCGGTGAACGCGACGGAGGTTGTGGCGAACGCCTCCGCGGCCGCGCCGGTCGCTGTCGTGCCGGCTGCGCCGGCGACGCCCGTCGCGCCTGCTACGCCGGCCGTGCCCGTCGTGCCCGTGACGTCCGTCGCGCCTGAACTGTCACCGTCGTCTTCTCCAGCCTCGCCCTCTTTGTCGCCGTCGCCGTCGCCGTCGCCGTCGCCGCGCCGCCGCCGCCGGCGCTCGCCGTCCCCGTCGCCGCTCGCCTCCGCGCAGGCTGCGCCGGCCGCGCCCGCACCGGAGGCGCCGGCCGCGGCAGCCAACGCGTCGGGGCCGCCGGCCGCGGCAGCCAACGCGTCGGGGCCGCCGGCGGCCCTCCCCGCGTCGCCCGAGCTGCCCCC
>NW_014010092.1:0-6144 GCF_000611645.1 Monoraphidium neglectum
CTCTCTCTCTCTCTCTCTCTCTCTCTCTCTCTCTCTCTCTCTCTCTCTCTCTCTCTCTCTCAAGACGATTCCAACAGTCTGTGCGCGAGCACACACTCGGCACAGAAATGGGCTGAACTACAGTAATCGCTTGCCTGTTGCTGCGCTCAAAACAAGCCACTTCATTATGCTCCGTTGCATGTGAATTATGGTGCACAGCGATTTGGAAGGTAGGAAATTTTTCGCTTTGCCATTTGGTTTTAGCTACTGTATAGTTGGCCATGAGGGCCGCGCGCAATTGATGGGTAGTGTACAGCGCCTCACGATGTATGGTCAGTGCTGGTCGTCCTTGCCCTTGCATGCGCTGCCGCTCAGCGCGAAAAGATTTGCGAAAGATTTCGTACCATACTTCCTGACGGTGTTGAACGCCGCCCCTTCACTAAACACCGTGGGGGCCTTGCGGCTGGTGCCGCTGGATCGGGCCTTGCCGCTAGTACCAGCAAGGCCAGCCCTTCCCAGGACAGATCCACATCAGAAAAATTGTGGCGGTGGGGGTGATGATGATTGCAAATGCACTTGTCAACATCTTTGTAAAGTCTTCTTCTTCTCAGCTGGCTATGATCTGCTTGTAATTGAGCATTCCACGTCTACTCAGCAGTGTATACATCCTATCCTACTTAGGATGCAGTGTTCGTGTTGATTAATGTCCGCCCTCCTGCCCACACCAAAGACGATGGCATTGCTGCCCGTTGTTGCGGCTGCCACGCACGCAAACTCGCTGCATTCTGATCAGGTCCCTCGGATACCTCAAGGCAAATAATAATTTTGACCTGGGATCACAAATTCGTCCGTCCTCCGCAGAGTTATTGTGAATCGGGCCATGTCCAGTTGTTACGAGCCCATTACCGTACGCGAAGCACACCGTCTGATCGGATTGAGCTTGCCTGGTGCTTGTAATCGCCGACAACGTAGTATCAAGAACAAGCCAAGCCAGCACACGCCAGAAGCGACGGCTGCGGTGTATCCCTGCTCATCAACCTTGCCGAGTGCGTAAGCGGACAGCCCACGACTCCCTTTATTTGCCCGTACTTTTGAAGAAGCAGCAACAGACGCACAGCAGCAGCAGCAGCAGCAGCAGCAGCAGCAGCAGCAGCAGCAGCAGCAGCAGCAGTAGCAGAAGCAGCAGAAGCAGGTGCCGCCGCATCGATCGGGGCATTGGGAACAGCAGCAACAGGAGCAACCTTTCGGAGTACCACCATGGCTCAACACACATACACATTGATCACGCTTGCGATTTGCTCATCTCTAATAATGGTTTCTGTGACCTGGACCCTAAGCCAACAACAATGCAATCTGCATCGGAAAGGTACCAAACCGAGCGCACCAGTCAACCTGATGATGGGCAGCTCCAGCCGCTTCCCTCGTATGGTTACTTACGGGCACAACTGCTGCGAGAGCTCCAAGGTGGAGAATTGCAAGAGCGCCTTTCAATTTGGCTTCAAGTCCTGTCAAGCATACGGTTTGAGCGACCTGCCAAGAATGGCATTGTCACGCGGTGGCCAAGAGATTCTGCTGACCCGCAAGCGTGGCGCAGGCTACTGGGTATGGAAGCCCCTCATAATATGGGACAATCTGATCAGCGCCAAAGAGGGGGACATACTCATGTACACGGATGCTGGATCTAAGCTGGTCAGCAGTCCAGTCCCGTTGCTGGATTTAGCAAAAGCACAAGATGTGGTTGCATTCCAACTCCCTTTCGTTGAGTCGCAGTATACAAAACGCGACACATTCCAGCTGCTGGGGGTTGAGGCGCTGAATTCAACCACTCAGGTTTTGGCAAGCTTTGTTCTGCTGCGGCGCAGCGTTGTTTCTCTGGGTTTTGTTAGCCAGTGGTTGACCTATGCACAGGACAGTCGAGCCGTGACTGATGACCCTAATACTCTAGGCAAGGACAATTTTCCTGGTTTTGTTGACCACAGGCATGACCAATCTGTGTTCAGCTTGTTGTATAAGCACTGGAATTTCACCGCCTACTCTGACCCATCGCAGTGGGGCAATGCAATCAAGAACCGCCCATACCCGCAAATAATAGAGCACACGCGGAATAAAACCTGATTTTACATTGTAAGTCAAAGTCACGCTGCTCATTATATATGGAGTTCATGCAGCCGCGGGATTATCAAGCGGTCACAAGTTTGTAAGTTCAAGCCGATCCCTGATCAGGTAGGTGCAGAGACACATAAAAAACACAACCGACAACTGATCTGCTTTGTAAGCAAGCAGTTGTCATTGTCAGATAGATATATAGATAAGTTACTCATGCCATAGCATCACTGCTGTCGGCCCCGCGCTCATCAGAGTGGACCTCCTCATTCCTAACCTTGCAACGGATCTGCCAGCAAGCATACACATAAGGGGCAACAATATCAGCAAGCCACCAAGACTTGTAAGCTTTCTCTTTATTCTGCATCTGCTGTCCGACACATGCAGACACTGCGGCTCCTGGCGTTGTTGGAATTTTCCCAGCAACCAAGGGAGCAAATCACCTCAAATTCCCTGGTGCAGGGACAGTGAGACAGGAGCAGTGAGAAAGGCGCAATTGATATTAATCGCCTGCATGGCTTGCAAGACGTTTTGTAGCCGGATGCACGGTACGGGCACATCAGCCACATGATCATGTATATACTTTTTGCCGCTTGCATGTGTTGGCCCCATGATCCCTGTGTCCCTTCATCTGCGGCATCACCTCGCACTTGAATTGAAATGGCCCATGCGTGCTCTAGCTGTTACCACTGACTGCTGCGACGAGGCGAGGCTCGCTCGCCACCCCGCTGCTGCACGAATGCTGGCTGCAGCGGCCACAGCACAACACGCCGCACTCGTTGCAGAACTGCAGAAGGCACGCCGGCAGGTTCACCTCCAAGTGATTATACTGGGTGTGGGGCGGGGGCGCAATCTACGCAGATGTGATGAAGTACATGCATGGCCGACCTAGGGCGGGATTCCAAAAGAGAAACCACAAGACCCTATTCAAGCACCTCAACCTGCACGCTGTAGAGAGCATGACAGCTGTCTGGGGCCGCCGAAAGCAACTGCTGCATGCAAACAACTGCCCGCCATCGAGGCCGCGTCAAGGGCGCGGCGTCACGTGAACATTGCCTTAGTCTCTACGTTGGGGGTGTGTCTCACAACACACACCCCTCCCCTTAACTCAACGTTGCGCCGCTTGCTTGCAGCATGGCTTTTAGCCGCGCGAGGCGTCAGCGTAGTCTCTCTCTTGCTCTCTCTCGAATGCTGGCAAATGCTCTTCAGCACAACATTGCAGACTTGAAGCTGCGTCCAGCAGATGCTGCCAGCGCATATATGCGTAATATATATTACTGCGCAACAACAAAAAACCTAGACCCAAAACGACCTGCAAGCAGCTCAAGTGCCTGCTGTCATGGTGCATTGGTGCCACTTTCATGAACTGCTAATTGAGACAAGTGAAGCTGCCCCCTAGTCCAGCAGCAATGCCCCCCTACGTGAAAAAAACTCACGCTTGTGACGGCCACATCCTAGGCTCCCAGGCCCTGTAGTTGCGCTCCTTGCGGCTTTTCTGCCCTGCGCGGCGGCGCGTCGGTTTCGTTGGCCCCCTTCCTCAGGCTGGGCCGTTTGCCCGGGCAGGCATCCTCGCACGTGTGTGCGGTGGTGCGCCGCTTGGCGGGCCGTGCAGGCATTGCATCATCCTCCAGCCGCCGTGTCGGACTCATCCTTGCGACCTGTCTCAGCCCTGCCCGCAGTGGGCCGCGGTACGTATGCATAAAAAACCAATCATGTGCAGTTCAAAGCTGTACAAATGGTGCTAGGCTGCTGCGTGCGTTTTTTTGCTTTGCTCTGTTACATTCGTCTAGGCCAGCTAGACTCCTCCCGCCACTGTGACCAACCGGTGTGAAACAACAACAGGGCTTTAAGCACAAGCCAGCCGCCCAAGGCAGGCGGCAACACACGTAACACCAAACAAGCCAAGATAAAGCCGCAGATATGCTGCGTGATGATGATGATTTGTTACCGCGTCTGCAGCTGCAAGACTCATCGGGAGACGGCCGCCGCGACGGCCCCTGCGTGCGTTGGTCAAGCGGTAACACGGTGAAAGTGCTGTTACCTAGGTTATTTGTATTACGGCGCCGGTAACATCACGTTACTGCCCCCGGCATCATAGCCCAACAGGTTAGCGCCTTGTGCTGCTAATCCCTAGGTCGTTGGTTCGACTCGCCGTGATGACATGAGTTCCGATTTTCGGGACAATAGGGGGCGTGTTCGCGGTAGATATCAAGCCCCGACCCGCATTGCAAACGCCTAGAACATGGGCCCCATGGTAGGGGCAGCTCCTAACGAATGGTGACCACACACTGTATTCAATGCAGTGCCATTCGTTCTAGGCAGTAAGAGCTCGCCGGGCGTGGGCAGCAGGGTTCTGGTGCGGGTTGCTGGTCAAGTACTGGGTGATATCTTGTTGGCCCCCTGTTTTGGGCCCCATTGCCTTGGATGCTTACTTCCAGCAGGGCGCACAGGCTAGCCTCAACACGGCAAGCGTCTGGGGGCGCGTCCAACCTCCCGTTGAAGCCTTTTGGGACGAATCTGGATGCCACGTCTCCCGAGTTCAGCACCCGTGTGATGCGTGCTATCGCAGCCTTCTGGCCCTGGGTAATCTTTTTGTTAAGCTGCCGACGCAGTGCGCTCAGTGGGCGCGTCGACGCAGTTGTTGCATCGAGCAAGTCGGCTAGCCCATCCACTCCAGCAGGCCACAATTTCATCAGTCAGGGTAGTGGGCTTGACGGCTGGCGTGCCCCCCAGGCGGGTCAGCCACTCCGTAAGCTGCTTTGACAGCTGTTTGGTTCATAGATCGCTCGCATTGTTTGCGAGGAAGAGCGAGGCCCGTCTGGCGCGCTATTTCAAGCCTCCCCTACCCCATGCTGTATTGGAGCAGCCAGCTCGGCCTGTTGTTGGACGGCCCCACCACGTCCGTGGCGGTGCCATTGTGTAGCTTCAGCTGGGCCCTGAGCAGAGCTTTGTGATCCTGCCTATTCTGCCCTTGTCATTCAGGCAGGTGATCGTGTGCTCAGCAGCCTGCGTGGCTGCCTGCACCGCCAGTGAGTGACATCCAAGTCCGCCGGCGGCACGCGCATTCTGAATGAGCAGGTTTGGGGCGGCTGTAGTCAGGCGCACCAACTGCTTTGTCGCTGAGGTTAGCACCGAGCTCATCACTGTTAACAGTCTAACGTTAGATCGGGGTAGGCAAATGGCATGAGTGCCAGCCCATATGCCATGGATGGTCTCAGGCATGTCTCTATGATGAGGAGTGTTTGCCTCCCTGTGATGCAGCACCTAGCCAAGTGCCTTGCTTTGTCCCGCGCCTTTTTGAGCACTGCCTTTTTGTGGTGTTTGCAGTCCAGCTCCATCGTGAGCGTCACCCCAAAGGGGTCCTTGGGGGGCTTGACCTCCACCTGCCGTCCTTGGATCACGAGCTTGCCAATCTGTCCCTGGACCAGCCATTCGTGCGCACGTGGGGTCCTGGGGGCTATACTTGTGCAGCCGCGCAGGATTTGGTGGTGTTCACATCTAGACTGCCCCAATCGGCATACGCGGTCACTTTCTCAGCCTGTTTGTGCATGTCCGCTGCCGATTCGGTCAGTATGTTTGAGGTCATCTGCGTATGTGTAGCTGGATAGAGAGAAATAGAGAGAGAGAGAGAGAGAGAGAGAGAGAGAGAGAGAGAGAGAGAGAGAGTGAGAGAGAGAAAGAGAGAGAGAGAGACTACGCTGTACACCTCGCATGCCCCGAAGGACTCGCTCAACCGGTGCCGCGTGGGATTAAGGAGCACGGACGTGTGTGGTGAGTCACGTCCACGACCGCGGGCCCTCCCCCCCGGATCACACGACGCCCCCCGAAGGAGACCCCATCACCATGTACCACTTTGAGCCCTTACTCCCTTGAACGAATGGCACATCCTTGACCGCTTCAAGCGGTGTGTGGCCGCTCTTTCCAAGCAACGCGGCACGTAGTGCACACCTGTTCTTCACTTGGCGTTGTCACCCTTGCACTACCTACCTGGCTCCCCCTCTTTGTGCGCTGTTGGTTTGCTCCGCGGCTGGTGCGTGCACGTGCGGCGCCGCCCCCTGGCAC
>NW_014010091.1:0-2231 GCF_000611645.1 Monoraphidium neglectum
CCAACAATGCGCTGTTCGCGCGCGCGCGCGCGGCCGCCGCCCACAGCCCCCGGCGCCCCGCCGCCCCGCCGCCTGCGGCGTGCTCTGCGGCCTTGCGCCCCGGCAGCTTTAGGAACCAAGCTATGTGCCCCCACCATGAGACCTGATCCTGGAACACTCTCTCCATCTCTTCCCCTACACACGCGCACACACATGCACGCACGCACACACATCCCACACAAACATGCACACACATCACACACATGTGCAGGCACACTTCCACGCATTACACACACACACATGCACAAACACATAATTTTCCAACCGCCACCGTCACCCCCCCCCTCAAACAGTACCTGCTACCGCTGGCCATCGCCCTGGGCGCCCCCCTTGACGCGCGTGACGTCATCGTAGGCAACCTCATCCCCACAACCCTGGGCAACTGGGTGGGCGGCGCGGTCTGCGTGGCCACGGTGTACGCCTTTGCGTACGGCGCGCCAAACAAGAAGGTCACGGAATGGTGGGGCGCCGTGGGGCGCCGCGGCGGGCGGCACGAGCTGCCGGCCGCGCGGGGCGGCGGTGGCGGCGCGGCGCGCTGCCACGCCGTGGTGTAGGGTGCCCGGGCGGGCCGCGTCCCTGCGCCGCCGGACGAACTTGAACTGGTTCGGCAGTGCGTCGGCGTCGGCTGGTTCCCATTTAGGCCGCCTTTGGCCAGGCAGGCCGCAAAGCGCGGCGGGCCACCCCGCGGCACAAGGCCCCGCCTGTCGCGCCTCGCGCTGCGCTGGAGGCCGGCGCCAACGTTCATTTCGCGCGGCCGCGCACGCCCGAGGGGCTTTGGAGGGTTCCATGCGGCGCCTCGCATCGCGAGTGCATCGAAGACGCGTGCTCAGCAGCGCCGCTCTTCTATTCGAGGCGGGACACACAATAATTGGTGCCGCAGCAGGGGGCAAGAAATGGCGAGGGAGGGTGCATGGCATGGACGGATCGCAGTGGATCCGCTTTGCGCAGCGACAGACGCACACGCCGCCTCCGCCAAGCCTCAAGGCTCCGCAAACGCACGGCGGGCGCCCCGCCCCTTCCCAGGCGCATTGCCTGCAGAGGGGCGCGGCCCGCTGCACTTTGAATTGACCCCGGCGCCCTTGTCATGAATTTTTTGATAGCGCGAGCCGAGGACGCCCCCAGGCCACCTCCCACCCAGCAATGGGGCGCACGGGCCTGGCTACGGCGCTCGGCGCGGCGCCACGCACGCCAATACACGCCCAACGGAGCCGCTGCTGATTTTTTTACGCACTGTGCTTCGAATCGTGCGTCTCACGGCGCAGCCCAAACTTTCTTATGCCCCAACGAAGCTGCCCTACGCTGTGAAACGCCCCCCTTCAAAGTTCCTAGCATGGGATGCCCGCCACCTCCTGTGTTCAAGGGCGCCGCGTGCGCGTGTGCGGCCCCACTATATTGCCCAACAATGCTGTGGGCCACCCATGCCCCTCCCCGCACCCGCCACTCGTCGCAGTCCCTTGATCAGGTTGCGCTGACTCACCGCCATTTTTCCCCAGCACCACTGGGCGGATGAACCCTGTCCCTCTCCATAGACTAGCCAGCACTTGACAGACACCTCCCTCTCTCAAAAGCTCTCATTACGGATTGATTCACCAATTGCCGCGCCTAGTGTCCAAGTAACACTCACCGCATCCCTCACGCCCAGATTCAGTCATGGTGACCATCCATTATCAATCAATGTTCTTGCCTATGCAGCAAACAGGGCAGGCTGCATTTGAGACATCACGGGGTCATGTGGCAGCGGCGGCACGCATGTGATGTGGCACGGCCTACTTCTCGTTCGGATCACTCAGCGGCAGTTGCGCGTTGTGCAGCTCCAGCTCAAAGCAAGCAGTCAAGCGACAACGATGGTAAAAAATGAACCAGCAGCCCTGACGGAGTAACGCACGCCCACTCAAATGGGCCCCAGCGCCGCAAACAGTCATGGCCCAGATGTGCAGCCACAAAATTGAGGGGGACCCCTCGAAGCAGGCCGGTCCAACGCAGGGGCACAGGCTACAGGCAAGCCTCGGCTGAGCATCAATTAATCAAATAAAATCAGCATATATTCCTCAAGAATCAAATCCCTATCTTTGGCTGCGAACACGCAACTCGGGACAAATGATGGCAGACGCGCGCTGTCAGCTAATGAGCTGCCCATGATACCGCGCGCTGATGAGCGCGCCTGCTCACGCGCCGTCGCCCCCGCCGCCGCC
>NW_014010091.1:2664-5708 GCF_000611645.1 Monoraphidium neglectum
CCCCCGCCCTGCCCCTCCTGCCCCTCCCCTTGCTCCTGCCCCTGATCTTGCCCCCCGCCGCCTGCCCCATCTGTTCCCGCCTCCCGGGCCAGCCAGTGATCCAGCAGGTTCAGGGTGCAGCCACACAGCCGCGAACTGGGGTTGCCGCTGCACGCCAACGCGCGGAAGGCGGTCACCAGCTCCCGCACCTCGCCGAGGGTGAGCCCCTGCGTCTGGACTGCCCGCGCCACCAGGGAGTTCTGCTGCTGCTGCTGCTGCTGCTGCTGCTGCTGTTGTTGCTGTTGCTGCTGCTGTTGCTGCTGCTGTTGCTGCTGGTTGTGGTGGTGGTGGTGTTGCTCCTGGCGCTGGCGCTCGCGCGCGCCCTGGCGCCACGCAATGAGGCACGCCAGGGTGGCGGCGTGAGTCAGGTCCTGGCGCACGCGCAGCAGCCGGGACGGCTCCACCAAGGACTGGTTCTCGACGCACGACAAGGCCTGCGGCGGTCAAAGCCGAGGCCGCGGATTTGGAGGCACGAGCGCGTGGGCGCGGGCGCATTTCAGTGTGGGTTGGCGTGCGCCCGGCGCAGCCGTTGTTTGCTCGTAATCCACAGCAGAGGTGCACCTCAAAGTCAGCAATCCGGTCTCGTCCTTGAATTCTGCCAGAAACCCGCCCACCTTCTGCGTCGCGGCGAGCAGGTCATGAAGGCCGTGCGGGGCCCTCTCCAGGCGCAGCGCGATGCTGTCAGCGGCGGCAGCCGGCGCCAGCAGCGCAGCGAGGCCCGTCTCGCGCCTCACAAACTCTCCGCGCTGCGCGAGCACCGTTCTCACGCGCCTCAGCCGCACGAAGAGGCCGTGCCTGGGGGGGGGGGGGAGCGCAGATGAGTAAGGGGGCCCTGCAACTCCCCCTCGGTGCACCAAAGGCACCCACCCGCTACAAGCACCGGCTGCAAGGTTCCCGTGTAATATTAACAGCTACATCAGACTCTGCTGATACTTGGAAAACCCTGAGATACAGGTATCTCGCACCTGGCCAGGGCGACGCCGTGCACCGCGCTGCCGCACGCGTCGCGCATGTGAGTGGATGCAAGGCACAGCGACACGAGGTCGGCTGGCGAGTGGACTCGCGTAATTATTTCTCTCATCACGTCGAATGGTGGAGCGTTCGCGGCCATTGTTGCCCGGGCGGGGCTTCGAGGCACACCCAGCCGGAGTGATGACCCGCGCTGGGCCGCACCGTGCAACGGCACCGCACCTGGTGCTTGTTAATACTAATTCAGACTCATTTAAAAGGCGGTAAGGAGGTACAGCCGTGCATGGCAGTCGAGGAGGTGGAGTGCGGAGCCTTCGCGTTCCATTCTTGCAAGATCAATTGCAATTAGGTGCAGCGTAGCAGAATTCATCAGAAATATCAAGGCCTCCTCGAGCGTGGCTGCCACCGACCGCGGCCCCTTGGCTGTGTCGACCGGCCCTGGTCTGCACTCCTACTGTTGCCCCGCTGCCGGTGACTCCTGGCCCACACATTAAACTACCTTGTGGATATTGCGGAGCAGCTGTCATCGAACTATCACTTGCGTGTGTGTTGGGCGCGCTTTTAGCGTGAGAGCCGGCCCAGCACAAAGCAGGTGGCCATGAGAGGACCCTGAAATCTGGGAGGCGATCTTGCGAAAAAGATAGGGTCCGGATTTTGGCGCCCAGGGGGACCAGGGGCCCAACACTATGTGCAATCTAATGTTTTGATTGCTGCCTGCTGTTGGTCCCTTGCAACTGGTACTCTGCACTGAAAGGCAAGCAGAGCGCGCCTGGCATTCCAGACAATCAACTGCTTGCCAGCCACGCAGTCTGCACTCGGTTGCGCTCCAAGCTCAATTCCCTCTTTAATATCGTTGTCAGGAGCGTTTCAGGCTCAATGACCTGCAGTGCGGGCGGCAGGGCGCAAAAGGCATCTGGGGCAGGCGCAACATCACAGGCTGCTGGGCTGGGTCAACTTTTGAAAACTCTGATCACATGATGGACCCGCCAAGCGCCGGACCCTACTCAGCGTGCGGTGTGATGAAGCGTGTGACTTGAGGCGCGGCACGACCACTTCGCAGCGCGAGCGGCAATGACAGCTCAAGCGGGTCACTCGGTCACCACGCAGTCAAACGGATTGAATGCAGCAGAGCTGACGTGAGCCGCCAGGGCAACGTCGCGTAGTCTCGCAAAACGCAACCGCGTCAACCTTACACCCGGCCCTAGAGTGCCTCTCCCACGGTGGTGGAAGTAGTGGCGTGTTTCCCGCATGTGTGGAATGGTCCTTGGAATGCTACATGTGGCACCTAGACGTCAGCATATCTCCCAGGAGCACGGCCCTCCCTTCAACAACGTGAAGTCCCTTGCAATTTTGTCAACGATCTGTCAGGGCGCCACAACGATCTCGCAACTTTGCACGAAGCTCGTACCTGCCCATTTGTTTCCCAACATTCGCAGCAAAACAGCGATTTGCACCGCAGCTGTTAGGCCACAGACCTTGCGGCCTCGGTGAACTGCAGCAAGCTCAAGCAGAAGAGCACGGCGGGAGCGCGCGCAGCAGCACGAAGCGGAAGCACATCACTGTAGTGCTTCGCGCGCGCTCATGCACGGACGCTTGCCTGCAGCAGCATGCAGGGCATAGGTTCCAGGCCCACGCTGCTGGCGGGCGGCCACGCAGTCGTTGCTGACCGAGAGCCAGCGCAATGGCGCATGGGCGGCGCGGGCGGCGGCGTCGGCGGCGGCGGCGGGGCGGCGCCTGCGTTCGGCTGGCCTCAGCAGCCCCCGCTCCTGCCTCCTCATGCGCAATCCCCGCCCTCCCACTGGACACCTGGCGCCCCGCCCGTGCGGCAATCGGCCCCCGGTGACGGCGGCGGCGGTGCAAGTGAAGGCGCGTTCAGTGGCGGCAGCGACGGGGGTAGCAGCAGCAGCGGCAGCGGCAGCAGCAGCGGCAGCGGCAGCGGCAGCGGCAGTGGCGACGACGCGACCACCTCGGACGGCAGCGGGGGCGGCGGCAGCGGCAGCGGCGGCAGCGGCGGCAGCGATGACGGCGGCAGCAGC
>NW_014010091.1:5957-6822 GCF_000611645.1 Monoraphidium neglectum
CCGCCGCAAGCGCCACCCCAGCAGCCAGTGGCGGACCGTGCGGCCGGGGACGAAGACGCGACGCCTGGCGCGGCTGCGGAGGGGGCGGCCGCGGCCCGCGGGGTTCGTCAAGGGAAGACGTCATTCGGATGGGAGCGAGCCAGCGTCAACCGCTTCAGGATGGTGAGCAGGGACGATGACCTGCATGGGATTGCCGGCCCAATGGCGCCCGCGCCGCGGCCCGGGCAGGAAGGTAGCTTGCCTCTCCAGCTTCCATCGCACAGAACACCCGGATGCCCTGCCAGATGCCACCTGTTTACGGCCCCGCACCCTCCAAGCGGCACGCTCGGCCGCCGCGCTATCCACCGCCCCCGGCCCGCCCATTTTGCCCCACCCCACGCGCCCACCCTCACCCGGCATCCCCCGGCGCCGCCGCCAGTGCGTGCAGGTCAAGGCGTGCCCCTCTGTGGTGGCGGCCAGCGGGACGCTGCCCCTCAAGAGCGCCGTGGCCCAGGCGCTCTTCAACAGACTGCCGAGTCAGGTGCGGGGCGCAGCGACGGGTTGCTGCAGGCACACATGCGTGCGTACGCGGGCGTGCGCGGCGCCGACAGGCGGCCGAGGCGCGTTGCGCGCGTGTGCATGCGTGGGGCGCCAGCCGGCGTCTATGCGCATGCCTAGTTGCACGTGCGTGGGCGCCCGCATGCGAGCGCCCTCGCGGCTGAATGTTCCCGCGTGCAGGAAGAAATACGCAAACAGCAATCATGCCTTTTGCCAGTCGCTGCCCAAGCGGCGGCCGCCCCTGAGCCACCCGTGGAATCGGCCGTACGACCCGCCTCCCGCTCGCACCCCCACTCGACCGCGCCCCCAACCCGCCGCCGCCACGCTG
>NW_014010090.1:0-5415 GCF_000611645.1 Monoraphidium neglectum
GCGGCGGACGGCGCGTTTGGGGCGAGGGAGGCCGAGCGGCTGGAGCGGTTGGAGCGGCTGCTGCTGCTGCTTGGGCGCGCTCAGAACGCGGCCGCGGGCAGCGACGCCGGCGAGGCGGCCGTTGAGGCGGCCCGCGCGGCCGCCGCGGCCGCGGGCGGCGCGGACGGCATCGCCTGGGAGGCGGAGGAAGAGGCGCGGCGGCTTATCCGCGAGCGGGCGCTGCTCGCGCGCCCCCGGGCGCTGGAGCAGGCGCCGTGGCCGGTGGCGCTCGCGGCGGAGGCGCTGGCGGCGTGGGCTGCGCTGCCGGGGCAGGCGCTGCGGCGGGTGGTGCTGCACGCGCTGTGGAGCCTTGCGAGCGGCAGGTGAGCGGCCACAAAGCCGGGGAGCCTGGGGCAGGCTGCGTGTTCAGAGAATCGCATTGGGGGCTGTGCCGAATAACAACCAGCGTCCAGAGCGCCATCGAATTTGTTTGTGGAAATCTGAGTTGGCTTAGTGTCTGCGAACATGCCAGCAGATTGCGCGCACACCTGAGTGCACCTCACACCAGAGGCAAGTTCCGGCAGCTCGGAGGCAGCGCTCAGCCCTGAGCTCCCGCACATGCGCACATGCAGGTGGGGCAGCGGCGCCAGCGTGGCGGCCGACCACAAGCGGCGTCACCGGCTGGACGCCAGGTGCGGCGGGTGACAACCATGGGGCATCAGCAAACGTGCTCAGCACCCCGCCTCGTCAGCCTGGGAATATTAGCAGTTATGCTCACTTCCGCATGTGCAGGCACGCGCACTGCCTCCCCCAACCTGAGGTGCCTCCCTATGGCACCTGACAGCTAGCCGCAGGTTGTCATTGCTTCCCTTTCACAAGCATCCCCATCCGCCTGACCTTGTCCCCGCTCTCCCCTCCCGCGCATGCAAACGGCATTGATAACTCACCCACCGTGTGATTTCACCAGGTGGGTGCGCCGCGAGGGCGATGACTACCCCAGCGTGCAGGCGGCGCTGCAGGACGACTCAGTGCGGGTGTACAGGTGAGAGGCGCGCGGTGTTGACGCCCGGTGCCGGGAGTTTTGCCCGTGTTCAACGGGTTGCTAGTGGCTCTTCTTTGATTTCTTGCTCTGCGGGTTGGATCGACCGCCCACGGTTGATGGGAGGGTGTCGGAGCCGGCGAGCGCGTTCAGTGCACCTTGCGGCGCTGCCCCCATGGGTATCACGGCCCTCAACCACTGACACCAAATTCGCCATCAGTGCCCGCCTCACCGCTCAGGCCCCTCCCTCTGTTTGCTGTCCCCATGAAATCCCCAGCACTACCCTCCTGGGCGCAATCTGCGTTGTCTTCGAAGTCACGCCGGACGCTGCTCCTGCCACTCACGGAGGCGCGGCGCTCACCCCCCTCGCCGCCTCCGCGCCCGGCAGCGGCGCCGCGGCGGCCGCGGCCGCGGGCGACCTGTTTTGCGATCACATCCTTGTGTGGGACATCCTAGCCCTTCCCCCGGACGCGGCGGACGCGCCGGCGCCTGCGATGCGCACGAGCAGCGGCGGCGGCGGCGGCGCCGGCGCGCACGCCGGAAGCAGCGCCAGCGGCGCAGCGCCGGCGCCGGCGCCGGCGGCGCACCCGGCGCTTCACGAGGCGCTTGTGCGGATTGCTGCCTCAAAACGGCAGGGTCTGTCTGCCCTTGAGCTGACGCCGCTTGAGCCGCACGGCCCTGCGCTGCCGGCCGGCGACGGGGACGACGACGGCAGCTTTGATCATGCTGACGAGGCGACGCCTGCGTATTACTCGGCCATGGCGCCGGAGGACGGGCCCAGGGCGGCCGCTGCCGGCGGCGGGCGCGGCGGCGACGCCGGCTGGGCAGAAGATGAGGACGGGGAGGGCGGGGGCGCGGCGCCGCACTTCGAGATCAAGCAGCGGCGCACCGCGGGGCCGGGGGCGGCCAGCGGGGCGCGGCGGCGGTACCACTGCGCCCCGGCGAGCGGGCGCGGCGCGCTGGGGCTGCTGCGGCGGTACGAGCTTGGCGCGGTGCTGGCGAAGGCGGTCGTGCGGGGGCTGGGGACGGCGGACCTCAATTTCCCAATCAAGGTAGGCCAGCAACCCTCTATGGGCAGTTGTGGGGGTTCGTGGTCGGCAATTGTGTGGGAGAATCGCTGCCGTCGACGCGTTGTTGGGGTGGGCGGCCATTGGTATGCAGCAGCTGCGTGGTTACCATGCATGCAGCCCTTCAAGTGCATGATCATATCCAGATCGCAAGCAAGCAGGCGGCGTTGTTGGGTGCGACGCGACGACCCCTGCCTCGACCATTGACCGCAGATCTGCAGCGCGGAGCGGTCCGTGGTGACCTTCGCACCGCGTCCGCCCGCGCCGCTACTAGTCATAGGACGCAGCGGGACAGGCGAGCCGGCCCGCGCGACGACCCCAGGGCCCCAGGGGCTGCGGCCGCGGGCGCGTGCCTTTAGACTGCTGGAATCCGCCTGCTACCGCCCGGTGCTTGCGCCCGCCATGCTGCGTGCCTACGTGCAGACCTTGCACGCTTTCGGCCCCTTACAACACTCACACACCCTGCATCTTTCGGACCTTTTCCCCCCACCTCTTTGCAGGCAAGACGACCTGCCTGGTCCTGAGGATGTTTGAGCAGTGGCGCGACGCCCGAGAGGCTTCCGCCGCGGACCCGTCCCTGGCCCCGCCGCGCCAGCTGTTTGTCACGGCCAGCTCCACCCTCAAAAACCAGGTCGGCTTGCCACTATCCTGGGTGTGCAGGGCAGGAGCATAGCGTTGTGAGGTCATCACGATGCAGCGGTCATCATCATGCATCAGAGGCAGGATGCCAGCTTGCACCTAAGTTGGGGCAGTGCCGCGGCCGCAGCCCCCGTCCGCTCCATGCCTCTCGTAGGCTCGCGCCACTCTGGCACTGCCGAGTAGCTTGGCTGCTTGCGTTTGCTGATGCACGCGCGTTCGCACGCACACCCCTCGACCCCGCAGGTGCGGCGCAGCTTCCGCCGCCTGCAGGCCGCCGAGCTGTCCGCGGCCGAGCGCCAAGAGCAGGCGGTTGCTCTGGCGGCGCTCCATGGCGGCGGTGGCGGCGGCAGCGGCGAGGGCGGCGATGGCGCCCCAGACTCTTTGCTGGGCGTGCCTGACGCGGCGTGGCCGCTGTTCCTCACTGGCAGCCAGCTGCTGCGCCTGCTGGATGCGGCGCTGCCAGGTGCGTGCATGTGTGTGTGTGTGTGTGTATGTGTGCGCGCGTGCGTGTGCGCGCGTGCGTGCGCGTGCGTGCAGAGCGACCGCGGGGCGTGGTAGGACAGTGCACCCACACACGAGTATGCTGCCCTGGGAGTCAGCGCCACCGCCCCATCATGCGAGCCTGTTGTCACATATACCCTGACGCCACGCTGCGCCCGTTCCGGCCCCTTGAGCGGCCCTCTGTCTTGTTACTTGCGCGCGTGTCGCAATCTCAGGGTCGTTCCTGCGCCCGGAGGACAGCTTCGATGGCGATGAGGGGCGAATCAAGGACCTGCAGCAGAAGCTGGAGCAGCTCGAGGTTGGGGGTGCTCAGGGTTTAAGCTTGATGGTTTGCGGGCAAGTTTGTCTGCTTAAGCAAAGGGGCGAAGTTAGAGCAGGAGCTGGGGTTTGGAAATTGATTTAGGGCCTGTGGGCGCTATGGGCCCTGAGGTCACCGACAGCTCAAACCTGATGTGTGCTTCTGCATGGGCTTGTTTGGGGGTTTCGGTGGGAACAAGTTTTGCTTGCTTATTTGGCGCGGCGTGTCACCCCTCCACGTTCAGGAGGCCGAGGAGGAGGAAGAAGAGGCAGAGGCGGAGGCGGAGCGGCGGGCGGCCGCGCTGTCGAGTAGCAAGGGCGGCAAGAAGGATGTGTCCATCGCGGCCGCCGCCGGCAAGAGTGGCGTGGTCCGCTCGGGCAGCGGCGGCGGCGGCAGCGGGCGCGGCGCCAAGCGCAAGGAGGTCGCCGCGCGGCGCATGCTGACGCACTCTGAGTTCCTGGCTCGCTGGCAGAGCATGGTGTGTTAGTTGGCGCGGGCATGGGATTCTGGGCAGTAGCCTGGGACCCAGGCCTCTCCTGGTGGTGCACGAAGTGCGCGTCTGCTCCGAAGCTTTGCAGCAGCAGCAACGCTGCGCCTGGACGCTCCGCTGTTGCGGGCGCAGTGCCTTGCCCCTGCGAGTTCGCATCCAACACAGCGCCGCATCCACTCCATGCGTGCAACAGATCCAGGTCCCCGATACCTCCTTCATACCTCTGTTCATTTCCACTTGCCCTTATCTCAGGCTCAGGCGGCTGGCATTGACCGCGACCGAGTGGACGGGGCCCTGGTGTTCCAGGAGATCATGACGCATCTCAAGGTTGGGGGAGGTTTAACCATGCTTTGACCGGGCTTTGACCAAGCTCCGACCAGATTCTTGATCAGGAAGTTTGACGCAGATCTAAAAAGGGTGTGTCCACAGCGGCTTGAGTTACAGTCATTGAGGCGTCCTTGCGTTCCCGCCCCTGGCCACTCTCCGGTGTCAAAGGTGCATGCGCCCTGACCGCCCGGCAAGAACACCAATAGCCCTGCTGGCACGCCGCCCGGCCTGACCTTTTCTGCTTGCACGACACATGATTGCACACACGTGCGTATCCTTAGAACAACCCACCCACCCGTATGGAATTGACCTACTCATCCACTCAGAATTAACCACCCATGCAACCGTACGAGATCCCGCCCATGCGTGTAAAATCCGCCCACCAACTCATTGTGCTGCAGGGCTCTGCCGAGGCGGTGTGCAGCGCCAGCGGGTGCCTGGACCTGGAGGCATACCTGGCCCTGGGGGGCAAGAGGGCGTCAACATTCAGGTGGGAAGGGCGCGGGACCTGTGACGGGTGCAAATGCTTGCTCATGCGTGTTTGTGTGCGTATGTGTGTTGGTAGGGTCCGCTGATTGGCAAGAGGGCAGTTTCAGCTGCCCTGAGGCCCCATGTTGGGCGGCCAGGGGGGTGGCTAGCCGGAGGAAAGGGGCCGTGTGCCAGGGTCATCTTAGATGCAGTCAGCCCTTTTGTTCTCTGGTGCGTCGTGCATGACGCGTTTGCCTGTTCAATGCTGTCGGGCCAACCTTATGATCATGAGCTCCTCGTGGTCCCCTCTGCGAGGAAAGCAGCCAACCAGCCAGCCAGCACCCACTTGACCAAACACCTGTATGTGTAAAATCTGAAAACGTTTCCCTTTGTAGCCGCGACTTGCGAGTGGTGGTGCATCGGATCCTGGAGCCGTACACCGCAATGATGCGAGAGCACAGGCGGTAAGTGGGTGGGAACAAGGGTGGCTGCTGGAGAGTGACCAGCACAGCTAATCGCAAATGGCTGGCAATTACAAGTCCTCTGATGCAACCCCTCTCCTTTACTTGCCAGTTCATGTGCTCTTGCATTACACAAACATACACAC
>NW_014010090.1:5618-6345 GCF_000611645.1 Monoraphidium neglectum
ATACACACGCATACACACACGCACACAAACACACACACTTTTGCATGCAGGTACGACCGCTGCGACATGGTACGCCACGTCCTGGCTCGCCTCAAGGCCGCGGGCGGCGCAGCGGCGGCCGAGGCGGGCCATGAGGACTCCCCACCACTGTCGCAGCCGACCCACGTCTACAGGGACGAGGTGCAAGGTGGGTGGATGGCAGCATGTTATTGTGCTTTGCTTTGTTGCAATCGTCAAGGCCAGCTAGAACCCTGCCGTCACTATTACCTTCGCTTGAAAAAGGAGAGGTAAGCCGAGTTTCCTGGAATGTCGACTGGGTTTGCAGCGGTCATGTAGGCAGCACAGGGGCCCGCATTGATGTGAGGGCCGCGACTCGCTAGGCGGCGAACGGCGCAGGCGGGCTGAGTGCCGCCAGCACGGGCTCCTGCCAATCACAGCGGCAATGGTTTCAACGTCAAGCGCATGTCCTTTTATGTCCTGTGACTCCTCTGTCAATTCTCTTCACAACGTAAACCGTCCCAAACCGCCCTGGCACCTTGCATTCCACTTATGCATCCCTTCGTTTGCCCTCCATTTGCTGTGCACCCGGCTGCTTGGCACCTTGTACCCTTTTGACTGGCCCCTCTCGACCCACACCCACACCCCTACCACCTGACGCCCCATGCCACACCAAATCCCTTTCGCCCTACATCGCCCTTCACTCCACCCCCACCTCCACCCCTCACCC
>NW_014010089.1:0-6140 GCF_000611645.1 Monoraphidium neglectum
GGCGCGGGGAGGGCAGGTGAGTACGACGGCGCCCGCGCCCCCGCAGACCGGCCGCGCCGCGGCCGCGGCAACGGCCGCCGCCGCAGACTTTGCGGGGGATGTGTCGCTAAACCGGACGCGCCGCGGCGCGTGGCCGTGCGCGTGCGCGTGCGCGCCGCCGAGCGAGCCGCCAGAGCTGTTGCTGCATCGACGAGAGCCCCCGGCGCCCGCGCCAGTGCCCGCGCTGGTCGCGGCACAGCCGCCGCCGCGGCGCAGCCCGTCCTCTGTGCCGCAGCTGAGGAAGCTGCTGCTGCTGTCCAGGCTGCTGCGGCTGATGGCATACTCTGGGGAGGAGCCGGCGCAGGAGCCCTGGTCACGCGCGCAGGGGCCGCATGCGTCGGGCCGCGGCTGTTGCTGCACCACCTGCTGCTGCTGCTGCTGCTGCTGCTGCAGCTGCACCACCACCATCTGCTGCTGCTGCTGCTGCTGCAGCAGCTGCGGTTCTTGCTGCGGCTCTTGCTGCGCCTGCGCCGCCGGGCGAGTCTCCGGCGGCAGCGGGTCGGAGTCCGCGCCGCAGAGCGTCGCGGGCTGCGTCACGCAGCAGGTGAAACACGAAACGCGGAAGCGGCCGCGCGTATACGCCTGTGAGGTGGTGCGCAAGCGGGAGGGAGAGAGGATGGCGGACGCTGAGAGGCGGCGTGCGGGGCCAGGGGCAGCCGGGCGGGAGCCGAGGGGGGGCGCCACCCGGGCCAGGAGCTGCCGGGCGGGACAGCGATGGAGCCGCGTCGACGACACGGCGGTGCCGCGCCGCGGGTGCTTTTGGCGAAGTGAAGTGTCGACGTTCCCTGATGCCACGTGCAGTGCCACGGCGATGGAGCTGCTGGCGCGAGCTGGGGCGCCGGCCGCTGCATCTCCACGAGGAGACCCTGCCTTGCCACGGCGCACTCAGGCCCCAGCCCCTTCCAAGCGTTGGGTCCGGTACAGCACTCCCACACCCCTGCCATTGTGTTTCACCTGGCTCTTGAGCTTTTTGGGCGGGGCTGGCGCGGTGGTCGCGGGCCCTTTCCTCTTAGCGTCTGCCTCGGTGTGTGAGACGACAAAGCGCCCCTTCCTCTGCGTTGATACCTCCATCTGCTCCACCTCCGGTTCCACTGTCTACCACGTCTAATGGTCCGGGGACATGGAGCTGCAGCTCTCTGGCGCGGGCCAGCAAGCGGCCGTCGCCGCTAGCGGGCAATGATTAGCTTCTAAATTGATGTAACCAACGAGATATCGTCGAATCGGGGGCTGAGTGGTGGCAAGGTTGTGAAGCATTGGGACCAGGCTTGTGCTCTGCTGTGCTGCTGCGACCTGTATAATATGACAGCAGACGATGGTACCTGAATGTCACATGGAGCTGGAGTACAGAGCTATCGAGGGCAGAGGCGGAGGGCGAGCGAGGACCAGTCCGTCAGCACCGCCCGCTGGCCTTCTATGTGTGCGCCGCGGCGCGGCGAGCGCATTGCGCCAGGCAGGGCGCAGGCAGGGCGCAGGCGAGCCGCAAACTGGGTGGTCTGACGCGTCCATGTCGGCTGCATGCGATGACCAGCCTGCCGCAACGCGAGACACCATACCTGCGGGGCCGGAGGAGCTGGCAGCTCGTCAGTACTACCAGGTGCACCCTTCGCCATGCCCTGTCAGCACGCGGCTTGATGCGAGTGGCAGACACCTTGCGTTGAAGACGCGCACCGCACAGCTAGGGGGGAGACGCCGGTCGACCCCAGCTTAAGCTGTTGGCGCGTGGGTGCGGTTGACTGGCGAGTAAGGGCTTGGGCTCCGCGGCCCCAAAAAGCCGCTTGCCCGACGGACACCAATTGAAGGACGCCGGCGTTACATTGATTGCTGATTGCTGAAACGTGGGTGGGAATCATGCAGGGCTTGGCGCGCGTTGCGGCAACGCGTCTGGTAAGAGGGGGTCGCGCATTTTTGCCGCCGGGGACGGCTCGCGGCATTGCGCGGGCGCGCGTCCGGCAGTCGAGCTCGTTGGCAGTGCTTTAGCAGCCGGGCTTTAGTCAGGGTTCTAGTCGGTTGGCAGGTGAGTGTATGGGGATGCGAATGCGCCTCCTAGGGTAGCCGCTCGCTCGCTCTGCTCACACCCTCAGGGGCACTCTTGAGGGAAGGCAATGACGAAACGGGTCAACACGGGCGCGCCTCAAAGAGGCTCACGCACAATAGGGCGACCCCCCGCGCGTGTTGAGGGCGCGGGCGAGCCGCCATCATTCCCAGTGTGGTCTGTCGTTGGCGCCAGGCTGCCGGGCCCTCTGCAGGCGAGAGGGGGGCGCAACAAAAGCAGCTGGCAACTCGGAGCAATGCAGGGTGCGCCGGCCGCGGCGCGGCATGCGCGCGGGCGCGCGCGCACCGCAGGCGTGCGTGCGCTCCCGCCGCCGCCGGCCACGGCCGTAGCACGCCCCAATCTTGCCCGGCCCCGTGGGGAAAACGTGGGGAGCCGGGCCGCGACTATGAAATACATGCGTGCGCCGCTTGCAGCTGCCGCCTGCGGTGCCTGTGCAGTTTATTGCAAGGGCGTCCATCGATCCAGGGGCCAAAGGATCCAAAAAGCCAGTGCGGCCCGAAATAAGCGCGGTTCCCAAGGCCGCGCGCACAGCCTGCGTGCGCTGCCGCGCCGGGCGTGGGCGCTGCGGCCGCGCGGCCGGGAGCGCTGCCTTTGACGACGAGCGACCCTCAGTACCGGTTTGCGTTCTGAAAGAGCGGCCGCGGGCGGGCAAGGGGGCCGTCACGTGCCTTGTGGGAGGGGGGTGTGCTGCAAACAGCAGGGGGTGCACAGCCGGCGGGCCCAATCGCGGCAGCGGTTGAGAGCGCGCGCGCGGCGGCGTGCAGAGGGGGGGGGGAGGCGCGAAGCACGGGCGCAAAGCGGGGAATAAAGGGGTAAGACAAGTGCGTGATGGTGCTATTATGACGGCGCGCGGGCTTCCTGGGTTGCCCATGTGGCAAAAGACCCTGGGAGAGCCGGGGCGGTTCCAACCCGGTGCCGGCTCTGGGCACCCGAGAGCAAAGCCCGGCGCCGCCATGTGCGCTCTGCAGCCCTGCCCTGGGGGCTATGGACAGCCGGGCCGGCCCGCCAGCCACCGACCCGGGCAAGTGCTTTTAGCGCGCTCTGTCCCGAGGGTGACTCGTGTGAGCCCGTCGGGGCGCGCTGATTGGGTGGGTTCACCAACGCCGCGGCCCAACAAACCAAGCGTGCGACGCGCCCGGCGGCCGGCGGGCGTGCGCGCGCGAGCCGGCGTTGCGCAGGGGCGCGGGCCGGCGTGCGCGCGGGCGTCTTGCGGCCGCCAGGGGCGCCGCCGCTTTGGTTTAAGAGGGGAGGCGAGCTCAGCAGTGACTGAGGGCGCGCTGGCCCGGTCGCATGCGCCGACGGCGGCCGGAGCCGAGTCGGCAGCAGCCAGGCACAGCCACCCAGGCGCGGCGCCATGCGCGGCGACTCTCACAGTGCTGTGAATGCGCGCCGCCCTGGCCCCCACGCCGCGTGCGGCGCGGCGTGTGTCACCAGCAGGCCGCGCCGCGCGCGGCGCGGGCGCGGGTCAAGGCGCGCATCTGCGGCCGCGCGCGCCAGCGCGCGCGCGGGAGCACGCCGGGCGCGCGCGGCCGATATGAGGGTTCGTCTCAGCCGTCTCATTTAATCAAAAGGGGGGACCGAAGCCGTCGGCAAAACTGTACAGGGGGGGGGCAGTGCAAGCTGACGCCGTGCACTCGACGGCGGAGGCCTTAACGCAGGCGCAGCGCGGCGCAGCGCGCGTGTCACTGCGTCCTGGCACTGCTGGCAGGCCCCTTGCTGCGGCTGCGCTGGACCACCACGCCCGCCGCGTCGTCGCCGGCCGACGCCGCGCGCGCGAGCGCCGCGCCGCCGCCGAGCATGAGCCGGAGCGACGGGTCGAGCGCGGCCGGCGTGGCGGAGCCGGCCGGCGCCAGCGCGCACGCCGCAGCGGGGGCCGGGGCGGCGGGCGCCGGCAGGGGGGACACCGCGGGGCTATTGGGCACGCTGCCCTGGCCCTCGCGCCGCAGGGGCTGGCCTGCAAAGGCTGAGGGGGCCGCAGCCGGCGCGAGCAGCGCCTGCTGCTGCTGGAGCAGCAGCTGCTGCAGCAGCAGCGCCTGCTGCTGCCCGTGCTGCAAGTGCTGCTGCTGCCCCTGCCTGAGGAGGCCGCCCGCCTGATCTCCGCCGCCGAAGCCGCCGTTGGCCGCCGCGGCCTCGGCCGCGGCGCGCTCGGCGGCGGCCGTGGCGGCGGCCGCGGCGCGCAGCTGCAGCTGCAGGGGGGAGGACGCCAGCTGGAGGGCGATGACGTCATCCTGGGGCTCGTCGGTCGGCTCCTCGGTGTCTGCCTCTGGGGGCGGGAGCTCCTCAAGAGAATACAGGTTGCCTGCGGTGGGGGGGCCGGGCCGGGTGGGCAGCAGCGGTGCGGGGTCAAGACGCAGGGCTGGCTGTTCTGGGACAGGCGACTCAGAGGGCAGCTGGAAGGAAAAAACGCCTTTTCAGAGCCATGGGTCATGGCCCCCTTGTGGAACGACCGGATCCCATGCATGCATGCACGCATGCGTGCGTGCAGGCGCGTGGCGGCTGGGCTGGCAGGGGGCCCACCGTCGCCGGAGCTGGTGCGGCCGTCCTCGTCATTGTCTGACTCGTCATTGTCCTCGAGCCTGAGCCGCTTGGCGGCCGCCGCGCCGGCCGCCGAGGGGCCCGCGGGGCCGCGGCGCTTTTTGGGGGTCACCTTCCCCAGTGAGCGCGTGCGCAGGAAGCGGATGCCGCAGGCGTTGCAGAGGATCGGCTTGCCCTTTGGGCCCTTGCGCCACTGGGGGCTGCTGCTGGCGCCGCAGTGGCAGCAAGGGCCGCACAGCTCCTGCTTGCCCTTGCCGCGGCGCGACGCGGCGGCGGCTGCGGCAGCGGCGCTGCCGCTGCATGGTGTGGCGCAGTCGAGGGCCGTGGCGGCCGCCGCCGCGGCCGCGGCGACGGCGGCGGCGGCCGCGCTCGCGCTGGGCTTGATCGGGCTGGAGGTGGCCGAGGACGGGGGGCCTGAGTAGACGGTGAGCACGCTGGCGTCCCAGGGGGAGCGCCAGGGCGCGTGCTGCTTGCGGCGGCCGCTGCCGGGGCGGCGCACAAACTCGTGCGTCACCTCGCTGGCGTCGCTGTGCGTGCTGTCCATGTCGGACGCCGTGTCCACCAGGAGCAGGTACCGCTCCTGGAACGCCTGAACGGTGCAAATGGGATTGGCAGGGGCGGCGTGGAGGCCGGCGGCTTGCTGATGGCCCCCCCGCGATCTCGAGGCGACAACAGAGGCCAGGGTACGGCTGAGGCGTGGGCGGCGCCGAGCGGTGCCTTGCGGGGCCGACTCACGTCAGCTGCCATTGTGTGCTATCAACATCAAGATATATGTTCGTCAAGTCGCGACCCTCCCGGCGGCTGCAGGCCGCTTGCAAAAACCGAGGACACGATCCGAGCCGGGAGGCCCCGTCACAAAAGGAGAGGCCACAGGACCTCATTCAAACAAAGGATTTCTCACCTGCATGTTATCAAACGCGCTTTGCAAAGGCTCCGGGCCTGTGCGGGCGCAGCAGATGAATGTGGGTGACACGGGTGAGTCTCGATTTCTCGCGTGGATTGCTGCTATCGGCAACGTAGGGATGAGGAAACATGACCGGTTTGAGCGACGAACCAGTCGGCCGGCTCGATCGCGCACACTCTAGGCACCCTATTGCCTGAGGCTCGCGGTGCATCTGCGACAAGCCGCTGCGAAGAGGCTGCCCGCGAACACAAGATATGCATGCGACGCTGTCACGATCGCGTGTAGGGCACCTGGGGGGGATCCAGGCGACACGGCGATCCCACATCACCGCCACCTCGCCCCAGTCCAACGCACGGCACCGTCACGCACCTGATCGCCAGGTGCTGATGTAAAGACCTCCGACTAAGCAAAATCGCGGCCAGCCGACGGCGTGCGGCCTTGCTGGGGTGCACAATGATGGGCGCGGTGCCCCTTGTGCTTGTTGAGGGGCTTGCTTGCTGTGGGGTCGACGCAATGCTTGTAAGACCCGTGATTGTCGATCGGTTGAAATGATGCCGCGCGGTGAGGTCGGCCAAAAGTCTTCTTTTGCGGCACGCCCGCTAAAGTTCC
>NW_014010088.1:0-5000 GCF_000611645.1 Monoraphidium neglectum
ACCTCACCCCGCCCCGCCACCCCCCAAGGGCTGTACGAGGAGTTTGCCAGGGAGCAGCTCGCACTCCCGGTCATCGCCGGCCGCCGCCCGCGCAGCGGCGCGCTCGCCGGCGCCGCTGCGTCCTTCACGGTGGAGGCCCTCCTGCCCGGCGGCCACGCGCTGCAGGTGGGGCCCCTCCGCGCCCGCGCTTTGCCGCGGCGCGCCCATCCGCGTATGGGGGACGCTCGAGAGGAGCAGTGCCCGCATGCGGCACCTGAACGCGCCCTTGCTCCGGCGCAGCATGCGATATGGGCACGCCTGGGCATTTCCCCGCCTGCTGCGCCCTCCTTCAGCCCAACCTGTTCCCGCACCCTCTCACCTGGGGCCCACCTGGCTCACCTTCCAAAGGCCCCCTAAACCTCAACCTGGACCCCAAACCAAGCCCCTGACTCTCAAACACTCCCAACCCCCTGCAATCCCCCAAAGGTCGCGTCCAGTCACTTTCTGGCAGACAACTACTCCAGGGCCCTGGGCGCGGCCCTCGTCAGCTGGGACGGCAGCCGCGACTGGATCAACCAAATGGCCTGCGGCCTGCCCAGCGGCGCGCTGCAGGGCGTCGCGCTCGCCCACGGCGACGCCGCGGGCATACGGCTGCCGCCGGCGCTCGCGCCCGTGCAGGTGGGGCGCGGGCGGCTGCCTGGCTCGGGCCGCGGCCGCGGGCGGCGGTAGGGGGTCCCTGAAGGCTGGCAGCTAGGCTGTGGGTGGCAGTGAGCGGGGCTCGTGCGGTTGCGGGTCGTGTTGTGAACAAAGCATTGCATCGACCCGCTGCCGCAAGCATACCGCGCACTCACGTGGATCAGAGACGCCGGCATCGCCGTCCTTGCATCAACATAATCCACCAACCCTGATTCCTGGGTTGCACCCCCACACCCTCAACCATGAATCCAAACCCAAAGGTCGTGATCGTGCCGGTCCCCAAGGGCGGCGGCGGCGGTGCCGGCGGCCGCGCCGCACTCGCGGCGGAGGCGGAGCGGCTGCGCGGCGAGCTGCAGGCGGCTGGCGTGCGCGCGGAGGTCGACGGCCGCAGCTGCGTGCCGGGCGCCAAGTTCGGGTCGTCGGAGCGCCGCGGCGTCCCGCTGCGCATCGAGGTGCGCGCTCGCGCCCCCGCTCGCCCCCATGTGTGCGCGCTCCGAGCGTGCCGAGTTGTCCAAGTGGGCCCTCTCTGCAAGCCATCCGGACATGCATCTACAGTCATGCTTTCAGGCCCTCCAACAATGCTCCCTGGACACATTACTCACTTGGCTTTTTGATTGTTGTGTTGCGGCACTCTTGACCCCTCCGACCCCACTTCAAACACGCACGCGCAGTTTGATACGGAGAGCGTCGCCTCCCGCACCTGCGTCATCTCGAAGCGCGACGAGCCCGGCCCCGCCGCCAAGCTGCGCGACGTGAGCACCGAGCCCGGCGCGCTGGCGGCCGCCGTCATCGACCTGCTGGATGACGCCCAGCTGGCGCTGAGGTGGCGGTCCGCCGCGGCGCTGCAGTCCGAGGTGGTGGACGTGTCTTCGTACTGGGAGCTGAGGGTGAGTTCCGGCGGCTCCATGGGCGCCCGATTGCTTGTCGATGGTGCTGCGCTTTTGAGAAGAATGATCCGGACTGCAAAGGGCACGCAACTTTGGGCAGACGGGTTGCTGCAAGGTTGTTTTAGTGTTGCTGTGGCCGCCCCGATGCGAGTGCTGCGACGCGCGGCCTGCCGGTCCTGCCGCTGTCCAGACTGCTGCGCAGCAACCCCCTTATCCAGGAGTGCGTCACCAGATCGGGTCACACCTGAGCCCTGCCAGAGTCACTCACCCTCCCAACCCAGAGTCAGCATCGTGGTCAAACTCAAAGCCGCCCTGCAGCGCAACACCTCAGGCCTCCACCTCGCCCCGCCCCTCCCCTGATCAACAGGACGCGATCGAGGCCGGCAAGTGGGCGCGCGGCCCCTGGGCCGGCGGCGCCGACGACGAGGCCGCCGTGCTGCGGGAGGCAGGCGCCGCGCTGGTGTGCATCCCCCTGGAGCAGCCCTCCAGCCTGCAGCGCGGCTGGACGACCTGCCTCTACACGGGCTACCAGGCGACTGAGGTCGCCGTCTTCGCGCGCGCCGCGCCGTGAGGTAGAGGGCAGGCGGCGGCGGCGGGCGGAGGGCTGTTCGGGCCCACATGGAGCGCGGTGTGCTCGTGCGGCGCTTTCTGAGGCCTGTCGAGTGCGGGAGAGGCGGGTGCCGTGCCGCGTAGGTCTGACAGGCACACCGTACGCCCGGGAAGGCCCTTGAGACGGCGTGGGCTCCCACTCATTCGCTACGCACCGCTGGGCAGCTTTCCGAGCCTAACCTGCATGGGGCACCACGCCCGCACAGGGTGCTACCAGTCTGCTGGAGCTGTCCGCATGCAATGACGGCGCCGCCCCCCACGCCGCACACGCCCCGTGCGGAGCGCCGCTGGGCGCGGGTGTTTTTCTGGGGGATGGGAGAAGAAAACGAATGGCATGGGTGTGGGGTGGTCCTGCAGCCGCTGGGCTGGTGGCAGCGCCAACATGGGGTTGTCGTGGGTTGGCACGCGAGTGCCGCCGCGACATGTGAGGGGCACGATGCCCAAACGCAATGAGAGTGCGGCGCGCTCCGGCCCAGAGAAGGGTGAGGCGTCTAGCCTGGGGCACAAGAGGCTGGGGCTCGTTCTCCAGGGCGCACTTTTGGCGGTTGCCGCGCTTGCTTTCTAGGTCCATCAGGGCATGTGCAACCAACCACTGATCATCCACTGTTGTGGATTTTGGGCGAACAGTAGGCTGCTCCACGCACGGATCTGTCTGCTGTGCCGCTTTGCCGGTGGCCCCCACACAACCTGGCACGCGCGGCGGTTTCCTCATCTGTCCATCGTGTAGATGAGTGGCGAGGCATGGCTTCTCTGATGGTGGAGTTCTTGTGGATTTGGTCCTGGTGGTTGGACTATTGCTGTGACGAACAGCAGGATTTTGGGCCGCGCCCTTGGCCGCTTGCTGTACGTCGGCTGGACAGTATGCATGGAGTTGTATGCAAAATATAGTTGTGAGATTTTTGTGCCTGTCATCGCTCATGGACGTCTGCACCCCACCCTGTGCCCTTCTGCACGTGTATGATACACAGAGTGTACAGTACCGCCACCATCGTCACTGTCACACTGCACTGTCACCACTGCACTGTAAACGACGCTGAACACGGCCATTCACGGGTGGGCCAAGCACTCCCAGAGACAAGCCCGCCGCTCGTAGTATGAACAGAGATAAGGGTGATAAAGAAAAAATCTTGGGGCAGTGGCAACCCCTAACACTGCGATGAGGGTCTTCAAATGTGGCAGGCATCCGCCGCCTGGGGTTGACCATTGGTGCAACCCCCCCCCCCCCACACACACACACACTTGAGCAAGTCAAAGTTTCTGTCTGAGTTGTTGTTCTTGTCGCATACGGCTGTATGAGTGCCACATTACGAGAACCTTGTGTCCGACAAAACTCTCATATTTGCCTGTACTAGTCCAGCTTGAGAAAGCGGCTCCTCACGCCCTGGCTGACCACCTGTGCTTTGTCAGATCTAATAGCGTGACCAAAGCGTGACTAGGACAGCACACTGTAGTCACCGACTGCTCAGCACTGCCTCGAGGCAGCACGAGCAATTTGCGACAGCCCATTGTCACGTACTTGGTGACCACGGCATATGGGGTGGCGATATTCCTGTCCCCAGATCAACAGCTAGTAGCGACAGATCGCGCAGCATGGCGGTGTTCTTCGTTGCCACCACGCTGCTGACATTGGTAGCGATGGCCCTTCTTACCGGCATCGAGCTGGGTGCGTGCAGTGCGCCTAGGCTGTGCCAGCGCGGTGCCGCACCGCACGAACCCGCCACCCAACCTGCAAATCCCCATTGGCCTCGGCGCTGTCTCCCAGCGACCATGGCGCACTACTCTTGCTGATGGTGGCCCGCGCCCGCCGCCTGCTCCCCCGTCCGCAGGCCTCGTGCCTGTCCCGCTGCCGTGCCCGCCGGCGCTCAAGGGGGACGCGATGATGCTGCCACCGCCGGGGCTGCTGCCCATCACGTATGATCACGGCTTCGCGCCCAACAGCACAGACCTCAAGGCCGCCAAGCTCCTGTTTTCAGGCGACGAAAGCGGCAAGGGCGCCATCGTGGGCGTCGAGACGGTGGCTGTCGCCCCGAACGGGTCCCTCGGGTTGGTCGATCGCCTCGGGCAGGTGCGGGTGATCTGAGATCTGGGGTTCCTCGGGCGCCGCCAACGCAAGGGCTTGCGCAAGCCGCGGGAGGAGCTCATGCGATACAGGGGCCGGTGGCGCGCCCCGCATGCTGTGGCCGGAGGACATCAACACAAGAGGTCTTCAGTGAACTCAAAACTTCACATTCGCATGCACGTGCAGTTCGACTGCTGATGCAAGTTCAAAGAACGCAGCGCTCCCACGGCCGCCGCCGCCGACCGCCTCTGCCCCTACCTCTCCGTACTTGCCTTGGAACAATTTTCGTCGCCACAGCCTCTAGCATTACGTCAGCCCAATGACTCGTCTCACCGTCACTTCCCCGCCTTTCACTCTCGCAACAATCAAATCCCAGGTCTTCCTGGCAGACCCCGACGGCGCCGGCGGATTCACCACACCGAAATATCTCACGAAAATCTCCCCCGGCCGCAGCCTCGGCGCGCGGTTCGACGTCGCCGGTAACCTGCTCGTCTGCAACGGCCCCCTGGGGCTGGTCATGCTAACAGACGGCGCCGCGGAGACCGATGGCGCGCCGCGGCAAGTGCTGCTTACGGCGCGCGTGTCGGCGGCGTCGCCGCTGGCGGCCGGGCGGCCGGTGGAGTTTGCCAACTCCCTCGACATTGCGAGGGACGGCAGCGTGTACTTTTCGCACTCCACAGACCTCGCACCGTTCAGGTGGGGAGTGCGTGCGGGTGTGTGTTTGTGTTTGTGTCTGTCCATATGTGTGTGTGAGTGTGTTTGTGTGTGTG
>NW_014010087.1:0-6134 GCF_000611645.1 Monoraphidium neglectum
ACCGTGAACCCAGTGCCGGCGTCGAGCTCGCTATGGACGATGCGCCGCGCATAGCCCTGCGGCGGCCCGGCCCGCACGCAGTGCACACGCAGTGCACACGCAGTGCGCATGTCAAAATTCAGGGTTGGTCTGGGAGGTCATGAGAGCCGCGCCCTTGAAGCTAGGCCGGGCGGCGCATTGCGCGTCGCACGCTGTGGCAGGTGCCTGCGGAGAAGCCGAGGGGACAGAGGCGCCGCTACTGGCGACGAGCGCGCCGCGTCGGCCGCCCTCGCCCCCGCCCCCAAAGCGCTCGGCGCCCACCACGATCGGAGGGGCGGGGAAGAAGGCCTCGATGAATCCGAGGATGCTGTCCCCTGGCACGCCGTGTTTCTCGGACACGGCCAGAGCCTCCGATATCATCTCGATCGCGCCCGCGATCTGGGGGCCGGGCCGCACGGCGCCGTGGGGAATGAGGTGGATCGAGCCGAGTGGATGGGAGGTATCGGGGCGTCGCAGCAGTGAGCACGCTTGTGTGTCCCCACACACGAGTTCGGGGCCAACGTTTGCGCACGAGACCGACCTCAGTGGCGGCTGTGGGTGGGGGCACTGACGCAGCAGCTGAACAGTGATCGCGCTGGGAGGTGGGGGGAGAAAAATCACGCGCGGCAGGGAGGGGCGGGAGGGGTTCACCCAGGTCGCCCCCATGGTCAACTATACATGTCCTCATGGCATGGGTGCTCAGCATCCAGGAGGCGGCTCACCATGAAGTTCCCGGTGAGCTTCAGCACGTTGGCCTGCGGCGGGAGAGGACAGAGAGGTTGATGAGTGGGAGCGGGTGCGATTGAAGGCGCAGGCGGCCTGGAGGGCAGGGCTGCTAACAGATTGTGGTGGGGCTGGAGCAGCAGCAGCAGCAGCAGCAGCAGCAGCAGCGGTGATCCCTCCAGCGCGTGTACTCCTTGTTGCAGGGCCCCTTCACTCGTGTCAGAGAAAGACCCGCGACTGCAGCCACGCCTGCTACAAAGTGGCCCACACCCTCAGGCTGGGCACCGCAGGCTGTGCCCCCGCCGCCCCCTCAGAAAAGCAATGCCCCGCGCGGCGCGGCGCGTGAGATGCGATGATGCCATTTCCACAGCACCTGCAAGCTGCGCCCGCAGGCTACCAAACCGCCGCGCCCCCAACCCGGCCGCAGCAAGTGGAGATTTGTTGCGGCACCGGCCCCGCAACATCACGGAAGCCCCACGCGCCATGCATGCATGCATGCGCATGACTCACCTTACTCGCGTCCTCCCCCACAGGCGGCAGCACCCGCCCCAGTGCCTCTAGGTGCGCCGCGACGCGCCGCAGCACCGCCGGCGGCCCCGCCGGCACGACCAGCAGCTTCCGTGCAGCCGCCGCGTCCGGCCTGAGCGCGCGCCGCGCCGCGCCGCGGGGGCCCCGGCGGCGGGGCGGGAGAGGGGGGGAGCGGCTGTCAATTGCCGCGTGCGCGGCTGGGGCACGGACGGCCGGAGGCGTCGGGGGCGGCCGGCGGGCGCGGCGGCATCGACAGCCGCATTCGTGAACGCGAGACACGGTCGCTCTGTCAATCACACGCAAAATCTGTTCAACTGTAATCACCCATCCCCAAACATCCCCCCCCCCCGGGCAGGCGTCCTCCCCCATCCCACCTGCCAAACACGGGCGCCGCCACGTACTCCACCCCCGCCTCCTCAGCTGCCGCCGCGGCCCGCTTCGAGCACCCCGGGTGCACCGTGCTGTGGTTGACTATCACAGACCCCGCCGCCAGGTGGGCGCCGTCGCCGCCCCCTTGGGACCCCTTGAGCAGCTCGGTGATGACGGCATCGCAGGCTGAGTCATCGGCGAGCATGAGGTGCACGATGGAAGCTGCCCCCGCGACTTCCTGGAGCGTCGCGGCCGCCTTGACGGCGCCGGGCGGCGCGGCGGACGCGAGCGTGTCAGACTTGGCGCGGGATCTGTTATATATTATGAGCGGCTGCAGGAGGTCATGCGGCGGGGGCAGGGGAGGAAGGGGGGTGAGGGAGGGGGCGTGAGGGAAGGCGGGATTCGTGGGTCGCGCTTGTGTCGCGCAGCGGCGGCGCGCGAGCGCGGGCGCGTCTGGGGGCTGGTGGCTGGTGGCTGGTGTCTGGGGCGAATGGGAAGGGGTGAGGGGGCTGTCGAGAGGCGAGCCGGGCCCAGGCCCCCGCGCGAGCATGGGAGTTTGTGATGGGATCGAGCACTGGAGCTCCGCCGCAGAGTGAGTGGCGCCTCGCGGCGTGGCTGCCCGCGTCACGGAGCGGCGGTGCCGCGCGCCAGCCGCTCGCGGGCCGCACCTGATTAGAGATAGCGGCCGCGAGGTTGGTCGCCATCGGCAGGCCCATCGCGCCGAGCCCCACAAAGGCGGTGGCGGACATGGCGGCAGCGCAGAGGGGCCGGCGGGTGCGTGTTGTCCCGGTCCAGGCGTGTGGATGTGTGGTTGCAACTAGATGGTGACCACAAATCTTGGACGAATATGCATGGTGCTGCTTCAGTGGAACTTGAGTGCGATTGCCTGGGTGTTGCTCCGGTGACAAACCGACTGTGAGTCTCTAGCTGACCCAATTCGAAGCGCATCGAAGGAACGGTCCATTGTACGATATTTGCACTACCGTAGCTGCCGTTCAGGCGTGACGCATCGCAAGACACACACCAACAAGATCAACGTCTTTGCGGTTTCCACGCTAGCTATCGTGCAGAACATGTTACCCACGCAGCTTGAAGGCAGCTGGTCCCGGTGAGCAGCGTCATGGCGCGGCAGGAGGACTCGTGCACCGTAATGCTCTTGACCGTGGTTGCGTGCTTCCGAACGCGCCAGCAGACTCTGCATGCCAGGGCGGGTCGCAAGCTCAGCCGTTTAGTACAAGGCAAGCGTGATGGCTGGCATGGGGTCGTCATCCACAGAAGCGCATTGCGCCGCAACGAGCGCACACGTCTGTGTCCGCCGCACAGGTCGCCCGGGGCCACTGTCAGGCGCTGCGCCCGGCTCGGCTCACGGCTGCACGGGTGTCAGGTGCGCGTCTGCCCAACCGCAGCTGCCGCGCGTCCCTGTGGGCCCGGCAGGGTTTGCGTGGTGCTGCCAGCTGTAGCATGACGTGACGTCAACACCGCCACGCAGCAAATGTCGGACGCTGAGTTGCTCCACGCGCAAAGCAGCTGCCAATCAATTGCCAATGAACACGGCTGCTCGCCACCGCACGCGACAGTGCAAACCCCTCACCCCGCCACACTGCCGGGCCCGCACGCCCCCTGCCCTGCCTCCACCCGCAGCCCGCCCCGCGCCTACGCCCGCGCCGCGGCCCCACGCCCCCGCCCGCCGCCGCCCCGGCCTCGGCCGCATGCGGTGGTGGCGGCGGCGGGCCGATGCAGAAGGACGCGCGACAGCTGACCCAGCTGCTGTCTCAGCTGGCCCGCCTCGAGGTGCGGCCGCACGCGCAGTGGCTCGAAGAGGCGCTCTCGGTCGTGGAGGGCCAGATGCCATTACTAAACGCGGACGACCTCTGCGGCTGCATGCGCGCGCTGGCCGCCTGGGGCTGGAGCCCGAGCACCGGGCTGCTGGCCGCGCTCGAGGGCCGCGCGGCGGAGGCGATATCGCGCGGGGGGTTCAGCGCGCGGCAGCTAGGGGAGCTGGCGTGGACGTACGCGCAGCTCGGGCTGCGGCACAGGTGCGGCCGCGGCACCGGCGGCTGGGGGCACGATCACGAGTCTCATCTTTTTGCAGCCGTCCCGCCTTGTGTGGCGGCAGTTGGAAAAACATGAATGTGCAGCCGGCCCGCGCCTTGCACGCTGCTGGTTTGTTCCCTCTCCTGCAGCAGCATGCCCACCCCATGACCACCCCCGCCTCGCCGCCCCCGCGCCACCACCGCCACCCGCTGACTCCCTGATCTCTTGATCTGCGAAGGCCCCTGCTGCCTGCAATCCTGGCGGCCTCCGAGGCCGAGCTGTGGTCAGGGGCGTGCCCACCTGAGGCGATGGCGGACCTGATCTGGGCGGTGGCGCGGCTGCAGGTCGGCGCGCGAGCGGAGTGTGTATGTGTGTGTGTGTGTTTGTTTGTGCGTGCGTGCGTGCGTGTGTGCGTGTGTGCGTGCACGCGCGCGGGCGCGCGCCCGGCGGGCGCGGCGGTTTGCAGCCGGCTGGGACGGGCGGCGGCAGCACTCAACCTGCAGGGGTGCAGCGACGCGCCTGCTCCGTGCCTGCATACGGGTCGGCGTCCTTCACATGCCTCTCCTCGCCCCTGATTTCAGCAGCCGCTGTTTCACACCCCTCATGGCGCCGCTGCGTTCACGCCGCTCCGCCCATCCCCCGTCAGCACCAGCCCCTGGACCCCCAGTGGCTCTCCGCCTTCCACGCCGCCAGCCAGCCCCGCCTGCGCGAGTTCGACCCCCAGCAGATGGCGCGCACCCTCTGGGCGCTCGCGCGCCTCGGCGCGCCGCCGCCGGCCGACTGGCTTGACGCCTTCCTGGCAGCTTCGCTCGCGGGGCTCCGGGGCTTTGACGTGAAGGCCACATCATTGACGCTCTGGGCGCTGGCGACGCTCGGCGCGCGGCCCCCGGCCGCGTGGCTGCGCGCGTTCGAGGGGCAGGCGGAGCAGGCCGCGCGGCAGCTGGGCGCAGCAGAGGCGGCGACGTCGCTGTGGGCGCTGAGCCAGCTGACGCGGCGGCCGCCGCAGGAGCTGCGGCTCAGCGCGGCGCTGCGGCGGCCGCAGAAGCAGCTGTCGCGGCTGGATTTCGAACTGCTGGCCGACATCCGCATGCTGAGGGTCGTTAAGAGCATGATCACAGGCCCTGCAGCGGCCAGGTGATTTGGGCCACACACAAGACTGGCGTGCGCATGCAAGTCTGGCCCCAGGCTCGTGCAGCGCGGCGGCGCGGCGCGATCTTCTCAGCAGCGGCAGCTGGTCTTCTGTCAGACGCTGCCGAGAGCAGCGAGGCACGGAGCAGTGACAGTGTTCCGCCGCGAGAGGGGTGATCTAGGTTTGGATTGTCCTGTTCACGTGGACCGCCCTTCTTGGCTACGCTGCATTGAACGCCGGTGGGCCTGAATGAGTGGCGCACGCGGCGGCTCCGTGCGCGCCCCATAGTCGACAGGCGCCCCTGCGGGCGCCGCTGCTGGGCCTGCCTAGAGGATGGCCGCTGCATGCGCGTCGCGCCGCAGCGCCGCCGGCGCAGCTGCCGCGGCCGCAGGCGCGGGCGCTCAGTCGCGGCAGCGAGTACACGGGCAGCGTATTGGCACCCCAAACTCATCCGGGGTCAAATGTTGACCGCGGCAGCTGGAGGGTGTGCCATGCACGCGTGGTGTGCTGTGTGGTGTGCATACGCACAGGCCTGCTTGCACGTGCGTGTGTGCGCATGGAGGAGTGTCAGAAGAGCGCCAGCCCTGGGAGCACGCACTTGCAGCTCCCAGCATTAGTCTGCAGAGAGCGGCCGCCACAGTGCGTCTTGCAGACTCACGTTGGGACCCCTGGAGGGCCGTTTGAGAGTGTACTACACTGTTTTGAGTGCGGCCTCTTGCGCAGCACCCATGTAGCCAGGGCATGTGCCCAGCCTGCATTAGACACTGAGCACGAAGCCCCTTGTATCCGTGCGCCAATCAGCGGCGCGCCTTTCCCGCCCTCCTCGGCGCCGTCCTGCCGTCCCGCTGCGGCGCCGCGGGCAGCTGTACTCTCCCCTTTTCGCCTCTGCAACGGCCCAGCAGCCGCAGGGGGCCTCGACTTGTACTTTTGACACACTGCACGAGAGGCCCTCGTGCAGTGACGCAGCGGACCCACAATCTTTACGATCTACCAGCACCAAAGAGGCGACTCGATCGTGTACACTTGCGCCGCCGGTCAGCCGCTCAGCGCCGCTCTTGGCTGAGTTTCGTCTTTCGACGAGCGCGGGGCGTGGCTGTTCCGCGGCGCGCATGCCGGCAGGCAAGGCTGCCTGCTGAATTGCGTGCTGAACCAAACCCCGGGTGACCTTCAGCGGCATGCTGGCTACGCGCGGCCTTCAAACAAGGCAGCCGCCTGCCCCCCCTGCAGAAATGCAGGGCGACCGGCATGCAGGTGTCTGCACGCGCTCGCACCCGCACCCACCCCTGCATTCGCATGCGCCTTGCACCGGCCTTGCGCGTCACCGCGCCGCGCC
>NW_014010086.1:0-6134 GCF_000611645.1 Monoraphidium neglectum
CCCATCCTCCCCCCCCCCTCCCCCGCTGTCCCCAGGTCTGTGTGTGAGCCCGTGGAGCTCGACAGCGGCTCGGGGTCCAAGGGCAAGAACTCCGCCTCAAGCGCCGCCGCCACCTCTGCCGCCCTCTTCTGCGGCGCGGCCGCCGCCCTGCTCATGCTGTGACGCGGCGCCGCCCTTCTTTCCATTCTTACAGAGCAGCCACCTGCTGTTGCACCCGTTGTCGCCGGGTTGCCAATCCGCGCCGCACGCAGCTTGAGGGATATTCGCGAGGCGCCGCGGACGGCAGGGCGTCCCACGCCCTGCGCCAGCTGGGTCAGTGCGGGGGCTGGCGCCAGCAGGGCTGCTGCGTTCCTTGTGTTTGACTTGGCTGACGCCGGGGTCAGGATGCTCACGGTGCAAGGCAGATCAGGCTGCCTCGCATCTGTCAGGTGGCTGGCAGGCGCTGCCGCAGAGGCGTCACGCTGACAGCAGCCTTCAGCCTTGCCGTGCAAGGCCGTCACAGCGGGCTCTATGCGATTGGCAACCGGTGCCGCGCTCTTTTCTAGGTTGTTTTGGCGGGAGCGTCATCAAGCCTCCCGCGGCCACCTCTTTACACATATGGATGCTTACTTCCGGCTGTCTTTTTTTAAGCACGGTTTTGTACTTCAAAGCACGCACTGCCTGCCTTCCGGGTTAATGGCCCCGCACTGCCGCGCGCCTTTGCGCCGGAGCACTGCAATCTCCACAGCGACATGTAAGGTGAACCCCAAACATGGGCGGCTAGCTGGGGCCCCTGATGCAGTCCGAGGGTGGCGCCCCGCAGTCCAGCCTTTGATTGTGGTGGCAAGCAGATGCGGGGGCGCGTCACCAGATTTCCATAGCCACCAGGCAGTCGCTCCTTAATGCGCCAGAAAGACGATGCGAAGCTCTCAGAATGTCGGAGCCGTGGGTGATGCCCCCAAAAGCGTCATGTGCGCCGGCCGGCTGGCAGGGACAGGGGCCGCATGCCTCTCGGCGCACAGCGGCCGTGTACCAGGCGGCGCAGCGTCGCGTCTGCTGCAACAGACACCCTTGCGCATCCCTGACCCATAGCTCACTCCAGCGGGGGCCAGTCACTCCTGGATCCGGAGGAACGGGCCCAGCTGCACCCTCTGCTCGCCCCTGACGGCGGCGGCTCATGGGGACTCCCGCACATCAAGAGCGGCTGGCCAGCACCTAGGTGGTTAGTGCCGCACCTGCCCCCCGCCCCCTGTGGGATGCGAGTGATTTTGCATGGGCTCACCCTGGCAGCTCACGGTGGGGCTCTGAAGCCCTGCGATTCTCCCCAAGAGGACCTCGCGCGCAGCAGCGCGTTGCATATGGAGCGTGCTGCGCAGCCCAAAACCCCCGCACAGACTGCATGTGTGGCTGGCAATGTCTGACGCCATGCTGGAGTGCGATAGGCTGTGAAAACTACCATGCGCTGACAGTGATAACGGGTGAAACGAACAGGCCGCCGTACAGTACGGTACCACGACACTGGCCAGCTCGGATCCCGCGAAGCGGGTGCGAGTGGCAGCCATATGAACCTGGCCATGCACCGTGCAGATCAAAGACGCGTAAAGATCGCGCCCGCGTTGCTCTTGATTGTATCGACGTCACTGTCACCCGCGGTTGGCCAGCACAATGATGAGACCGTGGACCCCGCGACGAGGAACCAGCTAGTTGGCGTGGCCCGCAGGCTCTGAACGGTGCCATGGAAGGTCATGGCACCTGTCAGCGGCCCCGCACCGCGTCCTGCCGGACATGTAATCGGCGCGGCCGCCTTGCTGCGTCGACCTCACTGCTGCTGCTGTCGTTGCTGTGGCCCACAGTGGCGCCGGTGGCGCATGCCGCTGGCTCAGAGGCGACCGCCTATGTGACGCAATCGGGTGATTGCGGGCCCGTTGCGCCACAGGTGAGCGCACGGGTGCTGCGCCCCAAATTCTAGATCTGATCCTGCACACGGGAGTGTCCATTCTGTCCGCGCGGTGACGCACGGACTTCTGTGCGCCCCGCTCGCGGCCGCAGGGCACTGGCAGGTGCTACACGTTGCAGGTGGGCGCGCAACGCCCTCTGGCGGCGACGCGCAGTCCCACTGCCAGCGGCCGCGGCCGCCGCAAAGCCGTGTGCAAAATTCCCGCCAGCGGGTAGCGCAAAGGGCGGGATTTTGCGACCAGTGATGCAGCCCCGGGTCGGGCTCTTCAGTTGAGGAATGCTCAAACACACAGTCTCTACACACCTATGCGCACGCGCCCGACCGCACGCGCGTCTGCAGGAGGCGCTGCGCGACCCTGCAGTGGCGCGTGTCAGCATCCTGGAGGACCTGCGGCTGGCCTTCGCGGGGTGGGGCCAGAGCGGGTGCGCGCGCGCGGGACAGGCGCGGGCGGCGCACGCACGCACGCACGCAGCTGGATTTTAGCTGGGGACGGGGCAGCCGTCGCACAGCGGCAGCACCTGTCGATAGCGCGCGGCGGCTGCCCCTGTCCCGCTCGGGGTTTTCCTCGGCCTTGCGTGCGCGCAGCAGCTGTGGCAGCGCCGTGACTGGCTTCGTCCCCTCCCCGAAAACCGCGAGCTCTGACAACGCTGTATACACACGCATGCACTCGCTGCCCACGCAGGGGCGACCCCTGGCTGACCGTGAGGCGGGACGTCGTAGTCGCGGGCGCCGCGGCCGCTGGCGGAGCCGCTGGTCCCGGCGCGGGCGGCGGGCGACCGCCGTCCGTTGACTTTGACTTTCTGCGGTCCATCGTCCTGATCGGCGCGAACCGCAGTGTGACCCTCAGGGGGCTCGAGGTGCTGCACTCCTACAAGGACTCCTCCATCGCGGTATCACCCTTTGTCGGCGCAGGTGGGTGCGGGTTGGGGGAGCTGCAGAGGGGGGGGGCGAGGCCGGTTGGGTGACGAAGACGGGGCCGTGCGGCGCGGCGCGATGGCCCGGGTGCGCCAAGAGGAATGGCGGTCATTTGCAGGCTAATCGCAGGTCCCGCAATCGTCAGCCGGCCAGCTGCGCCCGCGGCTGTCACTTTGCCGCAGCCGGGCACGCGCAGGCCCTTCCCTCACTGGTGCCACCTGACGTCCCTCCTGCGTCCGGCCGAATCCCCGCACACCCCCACACCCGTGACTCAGCCAACAGCACCCTGATCCTGGATGACGTCATCCGGCGGCGCCCCATATGTTCAGAGCCCCTGCACACGCTCCAGGTGCGCAATGTGCGGCGCCTCAGCCCCCGACGCTCTGCATCGCCCTCACGACCCCCAGGGCGTGCTGTCCAACTGGAGCACGCACCCGCCGCTCTCAGCCCGCACTCCCCTCGACTCTCTCTCGACGCTTGCGCCGCCGCCTCATCTCATCCACTGCCGCCCAGCGCTACGAGGCGCTGCCGCGGCCCCCTGGCTACCCGGGGCAGCAGACCATCAGCTTCAGGAACGACTACTGCAGCACAGACAGGTGCGCGCCGCCACTGGGGTCCGATCAACGCTGAGACCTCACACCCTCCCCGACGCCATGGCCTTGGCCATGGCGGACTGCTGTAGGGCGCCGCCGCTGGGGAGAAAAGGGTTGGAGCGCTGGGATTGGGGGAGGTTCATGGCATAATGCGGGGTGGACCGGCCTGGTTTGGGGCGGAGACACGCTCCGGGACGCGCGCGTGAGGGCAGCCTGGCGGACTGCGGGCGAGCTCTTGCCTCTGCGCACCTAAGCGTACCCCGCATTTGCCGCCAGGTGCTTCCCCGGGCCGTCCCTGCACTACGACGACGTCGCGGTGGCTGTGGCCACCCCTGCGAACGAGCTCACCAGCGCACAGCTGGCTGGTGTGCAAGGGGGAGGGTCTGGGGCTGGTTTTGGGTGTCAGCGACGGAGGTGCCGGCGAGTCGGGCCCTGTCAGCCGAGCCGCAGCCCCTCTGCCGGCTTGCGGGGATGGCGACACGGGGGGATGACCGCTCCCAGCCGTCGACGACGCCGCGCCCTGTGCTGGTGTGTCGCGGTCAAGCTGCTGGTCCTGATGCGTGGTGGTCGACCCTGGCGGTGACGTGCGCGTGACCGTGAGCAAATCTGCCGTGCCCTGTCCGCTCCCGTACCCCGTCGCCCCTAGGCTACACCCTGGTGCTGCGCAATGTCACGCGTCTGTGCCTGTCCTACGTGACTCCTGAGTGTGTCCAACAGCAGGGGGATGACGAGTGCCTCGCACAGGTGGGGCAGGGGAGGGGTTGCGTGTGTGTGTGTGTGTGTGTGTGTGTGTGTGTGTGTGCGTGTGCGTGTGTGTGTGTGCATGTGTGCGTGCGTGCGTGTGTGTGTGTACACATGTGTGCACTTGTGTGTGCCGCACATCGTGTGCATGTGCTTGTGCGTGCGTGCGTGCGTGTGTGTGTGCGTGTGAGAATCTATTTTTGTGTGAGGCAGACGGTGTGTGCGGGTGATTCTGTGTGAGCAAGTGTGTGTGGGCGTGTTTGTGAGCTTCTGGGGTGTGCACAGAGGCGTGTGATAGCAGGCGTGAACGTGCACGTTGTCTTGCGTGGCGCGGGTGCGTGGCGGACAGCTTCAAGTAAAGGCACACAGACGAAGCAGGCATGGCGGGGTGCAAACGCTGGACGAAGGCAGAAGGTCGAGCGGCGTGGCGGCCGGCTGTGAGCTCGCGCTGAGGGTTGCACACCTCGGCCCTCATCGCGTGGCCCACTGGCGGCCAGCGCTGCGGCGGCAGTATTCTTGCCTGTTCCAGTGCACCGAGCCGTATTGCCCAATCTTCCCCACTACTGTCTGTGACCGCAGGGGCTGGAGGACTACATAGCCGCACTCAGGTCAAACGAAAGCAAGCAGGGCCCCAACGGCCGCGGCGGCGCGATCGCCGGCGCCGTCGCTGGCTCTGTGGGCGGCGCGCTGCTAGTCGCGCTTGCGGGGCTGCTGCTCGCCCGCCGGCGGCGGCGTCGCCGCCGTGAGAAACGCCGTGCGAACGGGCCCAAGTGGGGCAGCCTGCAGGACAGCGCGGGGGCTGTGTACGACTGGGTGACGCACCAGGTGGCGGGGGAGGAGGAGCAGCAGGGGCCGCTGCCAGACAAGGTGCAGCTCGGGGTGCTGCTGGGCACAGGCGCGTTCGGACGGGTGAGCGGGCGCACGTCGAGGGATTGAGGGGGGAATTGAGAAGAGGGGTTCAGGGGAAGGGGTTGAGGGGGTTCGGAGGGGTTGAAGGGGGATCAGACCCCATACCCGCGGGATCCAATGGGAGACAATGAGGTCTGCGCTGCTGGGATGTACCGGCTGCAGGGCTTTGTCATGCCGCGAGCAGGGGGGTGCGGTTCGGGGATGATCAGGCAGCGAGCGCAGGGGGGCAGGGCTGGGGTGTGACGTATGTGCTGCAGCTGCCATTGCCAGCGCGCCTGCCTGCGTGCATTGTGCACCAGCTCAACACGGCTGCTGTGCCGAACACACTCCCAGACACCGTACTGACAAACGGACACGCATCACCACCCGCAGGTCTACAAGGCGCGCTGGAGAGGTGCGCGCCGCCCCTGCAGCCCGCGCAGCGCCGCCCGCGCCTCCGTTGCTCTCGCCCGCTGCTTCTGCCCTGCGTCGCCGCGGCTGCGAACGGCCCTACCCTGGTGTTCGGCGGCGGGCCGAGGGAGGGCGGTGCGGCGCATCTCTTGATGATGGCGCTCTGCAGGGCTGCGCAGCACTCTGCCGTCGGCTGGGCGCCACCCCTGGGGCCGGCCCCAGCCTGGGCAGGCCCGCATCATCCAGCCCAAGCCCCAACTGACACGCACGCCCCGCAGCACCTGTCATTGCACCACACGCTCACACACGCCCCCACAGCACACCCGTTCCCCCAAAGGCATGGATGTGGCCGTCAAGGTGCTGCAGCACGACCAGCGCAGCAGCGCGGAGCGCATTCAGAACGAGGGTGAGCCCCCTGCCCGGCCCCGCGCCGCTGCCCTCGATCACTCGCCGCGGCCGCCGCCGCCCTGCGCCACCCCCCCCCCCAGACCATGTACCACGGAAAGCCTGCGTTTACCCGCGCGTGCGGCGCAGCTGCCGCGCCGCTGCTGCCGCTCCGTGTTCACACATACACTTTCGCAACCGGCCCCAACCACTTCGCCATGCCGCGTCCCAGGGCGTGACATTGCTTGCGCTGCACCCCCCCCCTC
>NW_014010085.1:0-1723 GCF_000611645.1 Monoraphidium neglectum
GGCCTCCCCTAGCCGCCCCCAAAATACCCAAGCCCTGGAACCCCGCACACCTGGAGGTAGTTTGTGGTCGCGTCCCGCCGCTGCTTCTGCGCCAGCGTCTCCAGCCGCCGCGCGGCCCGCCCAAACGCGAGCCTCAAGTCGTCCACCCTGCCCACGATTCAAGCGCGACGCGCGAACGGTTTGCTAGCAACGGCGGGGGCCTTGGCGACGACGCCCAGGCGGGTCGGGCCGCCGCGACGCGGGCCGTGGCGGCCGAGGGCGACCCAGGCCCCTTGACTGTCAGCGCAGAGCGTGCGGTCGTAGCGGGCTAGCAACGTCTTTCTCAGCGCTCGATTCCCTTGTTGATGACAGGCCCTGATCGCCTAATTCGGGCCATCTGCCCGCCCGAAAAGGCGCCCAGCGCGCGCGACCCGGCCCCACCGCACCTGTACGTCCCGCCGCTGATGTCACGCCCCGTCAGCGGGTCGTCCACCATCAGCCGGTCCCGCGCCGACCGCCCGCCCCCGCCGCCGCCCTCGTCGTCATCGAAGCTGTCCGATGACATGCTGTAGTAGCTGCCGCCGCCGAGGGCCATCTTTGGGACCACGCCGCCGCTGGCCACGCTCACGGCATCTGAGGAGGTGGCGGGGCGCAGCAGGGCGCGGCGGTGGGGTCCACAGAGGCTACGGTGGGCAGCTGCTGGCAAATTGTGCAAGCTGGGCCGCGCGTCACAGGGCCGGTCAGGCGGATGGCGCGTAGTTTCTCGGGGTTTTGGGTGGGGGGCCCATCGCCGTCGTGCAGGCACTAGCTTCAAGCATGGCTGCCCACCGTGTGGCGCAGGCCCAAGCGCCTCGCCTCATTACTGCGCCGGATGGCGCGAGCGGCGGGCGACACACGAGGTCTGCTGATGATGATCGCACCTGCTCCATAGTCGAACTCTTCTCCGTATCGCACCAGGAAGCTATAGAGCGCCTCCCCCAGATCGAACACGTCATTGCCGGCCTGCGGGGATGAGGTGCACGGATGAGGCAGGAGTTTCATGTGTGTGCATGTGAGGGGAAGTATGCGTGGGTGTAGGGGGTGCCTAGTGTGGTGTTCATGCGTTCGTGCGTGCGTGTATGCGTGCGTGCGTACGTGCGTGCGTGCGTGCGTGTAAGTGTGAGTGTGCGTGTGTGTAGGTGTGTGTAAGTGTGTGCGCGCGCGCGCGCGTGTGTGTGTGTGTGCTCGCGTCCGTCATAAGTGCGTTCGTGCATGCATACGTCCGTGCGTGTGTGGGAATGTACACGCAGCCGGTCTGAGAGTGTATGCCTGGGGAGAAAGGTATACGGCTGCGCAGAAAGCGATGCGTCGCCATGCGTGCCAGCAAACGCAGCCGGCAGCCAGGGGCTTTCCCAACCAGGAGCCGCCCACACCAGCTCCACACCCCCAACACCAGCAGCACCCCACAAACCACACAACGCGTCCTGCCCAGCGTCCCATGCGCAAGTATCCTGTGCGCATGTATCCCGCAAGTATCCCGGTGTGTGTATTCTGTAAGTATCCCGGAAGCGTCCCAGGGGCTGACCTTGATCTCCTCCTGCAGGTGGGCGAGCACCATGAGCGTGAGACTATATGAGGAGAGGCCCCCGTTGGCGACCTCATTCAGGCCGCAGCGCCGCAGGTACACCTGGAAGAGAGGCAAAAAGGGGGGTGGCAGGGCGAGGAGGCGTCGCCGCGTGGAGCTGGGGGCAGGGGGAGGGGGGTT
>NW_014010085.1:2370-6783 GCF_000611645.1 Monoraphidium neglectum
GAGCAGCAGCGCGCAGCGTGCTGGCGGATGTGCGTGCATGAGTGCACAGCAAACAGAAGGCCCGCTGTCGAAACAAATGTGCTGGAAGTCACACCTGGCGCTCCAGCAGCCGCAGCAGCCGCAGCAGCCGCAGCAGCCGCAGCAGCCGCAGCAGCCGCAGCAGGACACACACACACACACACACACACACACACACACACACACACACATACACACCAGCCTCTCTCCCCACCTTGAGCACCAGCACCAGCGGCGCCAGCGGCGGGTAAGCCGCGATCTGCTGCGTCACGTACCGCGCCGCCGCCGGCCCCGACTCATCGCCCAGGCTGACGTCAGCGACGACAGACCCCGACTGGTACCCCGTCTGCAGCTTGATGATCGGGATGCGCGCGGTGCGGATTATGACCAGCGACCGGACGTCGACGCGGCGGCTGCGGCGGAGCTGCGGGCGTGAAGGGGTTCAAGTGCGGAAGCGGGCGAGTTATGTGAGTGGGAGTCCGCGTGTGACACAGTGCCTGTTCGCGGCGGCAGCAGCAGCAGCAGCCGCAGCAGCCGCAGCAGCAGCAGCCGCAGCAGCAGCAGCAGCAGCAGCAGCAGCAGCAGCCGCAGCAGCAGCAGCCGCAGCCGCAAGCCTTCAAGCCGCCGCCGTGACCGCGGCCGCAGCCGCCGTGCAGCAACACCCGGCCCGGCGTCGCCCGCTGCGCCAGCGTGCGTGCCCAGCCCACCTCCTTCGCCACCCTGTCCAAGATCTTGATGACAAACCGCTTGTCCGCCTGGCCAAAGCCTCCCGTCAACCGCGACGGCGTCACCAGGCCGCTGACGACAATGTCCACGTCGCTTCATCCAGCAAGATGTTCAACCACACCCCGATTGGGGAAAGGGTGTAGGCGGGAGCGAGGGGGCAATCGGAGACCGCACTGCCTGCGCACGACTGGCATGCTGCGACAGCGCTAGCATCATTGCTGGTATGCTTCCATCCTCTGATTCACACCCTCCCCTGTCAAGCGCACCCCTGCACACGCATGCGCCGCTGCCCTGTGCTGCATGTGCAGCCACTGCTGCAAGGCAGCCCAAAGAACCGTCTTTCAGACCAGATCAGATCTCATCTCATCTCATCTGAGCCGATCTGATCTGATCCGCGCACCTGTTCCACGTTGACAGGCCGCTGACGAAGCTGCCAAAGGGCTGCACCTTGACGCGAGCCCCGTCTGGCAGCTGCATCCCCTCCAGGCCCTTCCTGGTGGACGCCTTGACGCTGCAGAGTCCAAGGGGGATGCGTGGGTGCGCGCCCGGCGCGTATATCAGTCAGGGATGGGCATGGTGCAACCATGGGTCGCCTGGTTGTTTTTGCCAAGCCACGCGCTTGGACCCATCTGCAGTACACTAAGCAGTACAGCTAATATTGCATAGCATGCAGCAGCGGAAGGCATGCCGCCCCTCGCTGCGCAGGGGGTACTGCGCGCGCGGCTGCGCGGCCGTCGCGAAAGCAGCACTCACGCCTCCACAATCCGCTGCTTGGCCGCGCGCTCCTCTTGCGTGGGCACCACCCTGCGGCAAAACTCCTCGATGTTATGGTGGAGCGGAGAGTAGCGCGGCTCCCTGCGCGCCGCCGCCTTGCCCTGCTGCGTCGCCGCGGCCGCGGCTGCGGCCGCGTCGCCGCCGGCGCCAGCAGCCGGCTGCTGCTGCTGCGCCACCTGCTGCTGCTGCGGCTGCTGCTGCTGATCTTGCTGTTGCTGCTGCTGCTGCCCATTTGGGGCCTCCTCCTGATCCTGCTGCGGAAGATACCCGGCTTCAGCTGTGCTGACCTCCGGCGTCGCCGCCATTGCGATGCCCCTGCGGCCGCCGCGGCACAGCGGGTCCCAAAGCTGGGCATGCTGCTGCTTCCGGCGTTGGCAAAGGAGTGCGCCCTGCCAGGATATCTGCTGCGGACAGGCGGGCCCGTGCGCTGACAAGGATGCGCTGCATGCTGCCGCGACGGCTGCCGCCGCGGCCGACCGAGGCAGGAAGCGGGCGTGGTGGCGCGCGAGCAGGGCCGCCGGCCAGAGCGCGCGCCGCATGCCGCCGACGTCTGGTGCGCTGGCAGCGCCGCCTGCCACGCGCCCTCGCGGTTCCCGCCCCTGCTGGTTCAAGTCGTGCAGCCTGCACACATGCGCCATCGACGTGCCCGCCGCCACTGCTGGCCCCGCGCGGCTGAAGCGGGTCAGCAGCACACCGGCGGCCGTGATGGTCACAATCGTGGCTGAACCAATGAGCAACCCTATCACCACTGGCTCGCCGTGCCACGGGGCAGACGAGCCCTGGCCTCAAGCGTGGTGGGCCAAAGGGGGCTGCGCGGCGCAGCTTATACTCAGGTGGCGTACACGACGATGTACACGCAATCTTGCAAGGCTCCTGCGCCATGCCTGGTGATGCCGAGTGAATTCGATGCGGTGACCCGCTACAAATCACTGCGCCTTGCAGTACATGCATCCTTGCAAGCATCAGAGCGCATATCGGGGCTCTTTGTACAGAGCTCTTCAAGCAGCAGCAGTCACCCTTGCAGATCATGCAACACCCCCTCAACGTTGAACACATCGCGACTGGCCGCAGACGAGCCTCGAGCCTGCGCACTGAGATTATGATAATGTAATACAGAGTTACTAGGCATCCGAATTGCAACTGCTGCCCACCTGTGCCACGGCGGCAACATGCAGCAGCGCATCAGCGCGAGCTGAGGCGCTCTACGGTCAAACCTGCTGTGCCCCGCGAGCATGAGAAGGCGCACGAGGGCGGGCGGCGACCCCGCCAGCGGCGAACGGCAGCAGCCCCACAGCATTGCGTCACTGCTGCAGGGCGCGACATTCCTCGGCAGCGATGAGGGGCGCGCGCTGCTGCGTGGGCTTGGCGTCGACCCGCAGAGTGCCGCGGCGTGGCACAAGCCGGCAGGTGCCTACTAGATCTGCTGGTGGTGTGGGGTAAGATCACACTGCCTGGCCGTGCAGCTGCAATGTCACCTCTCCATGTACTTGGTATTGTAACATACACAACATGCCCTGGCCCCAAACCCCAGCAGTGCACATGCACACCCCATGAACTTGCGCAGATACTGGCAGCCAGCCAGGCCGGCAGGACGACAACAGCTGGGAGCACGAAGCACCCATGCATGGAAAGCTGCCGAGGTCAGGGCAGTGGCGCGCCGCGCCGCTTGCCGTGGCTGCCAGCGGGGCCGCAACGGCCGGCGCGCTGCGCGTGTCCTCCGCGGAGCGGAGGCCGGGCCCTGGAAGCGGTGGGCCTTCACGGCAGGCGGCAGTGCAGGCGTCGGAACAACGCAAGCTCCAAGAGACCAAGGACAAGTGAGTATAGCGTTTCAGGTTTTGGGCATGCCACATTCTTGGGACTGCAAGGCGACAGCATGCATTGCCCTGGTGCCCTGCGGGCAAGAACCCGCAACCGCCGCATGCAAGGATCCGCCGACCGGCCGCCATTGCAGGCTGTCTGCTGAAAATGAGCAATTGCGGGCGCAGCTGGAAGCCGCGCAGATGTTGATACAGCAGCAGCAGGAGGGCGAGCATCATCGCGAGCGGCTGCAGCAGGAGCAGCAGAAGCAAGTTGAGCAGCAGCGGGAGCAGGGGCAGCAGCAGGGGCAGCGGCAGCGGCCGAAGCCGGGGCCCAGCGGCCCCCACGACTTGAGAGCGGCCCGCAGCGTGACGAACCGCGCTGCTGAGAGCACTGCCTCAACGCTAGCGCTCGAGGAGGCGGCGGCGGCTGCAGTCCTGTTGGAGAGGGATGCGCTTGCAGGCGAAAACGCCAAGCTGAAGGTGAGAGGGTGCTTGGCCTGGGTGCGGCGAAGCTGCATCGCCCGTCAGGCGGCCCGTGCGCAACCCGCTTGTCACCGCTCACCCCCGCCGCCGCCCGCCGCCCCTACCTGCTGTCAGGAGCGCTGCAGGGCGCTGGAGGCGCGGCTTGTGGCCACGCTTGCATTGCCACCGCCGCAAGTGCTGCCAACAGGGCCCAGACCGCCACGCAGCCGCAGCGCGCCGCGCGTGCGGGAAGGCAGCTGCAGCGGCAGCGGCCCGGGCTCGGCGCGGAACCATCCAGGGGCTGTCAGCGCTGGCGAGTGGCGGCGCCTGATGCTGGCCGCCAGGGCTGCTGCAGGGGCGGCCGAGCTCGCTTGTGCAGCCGTCAAGGCGGACGGCGGGCAGGCCTGTAGCGGCAGAGGCAGCGTTGGCGTTGGCGGCAGCGGCGGCGGCGGCGGCGGTGGCGGCAACGCCACGTTGTTCAGTGAGCTGACCACCCTCAGGCGCGAGCGCGACGCGCTGAAGCGGCGTTTGGCCGCCGCCGAGGCCGGCGCAGCCGCCCGCGCCGACGAGGCACGCGAGGCGTCTGCGGCGCTGCGCGCGGAGCGCGCCGGGGCGCGGCGGGCGGCGGGCGCGG
>NW_014010084.1:0-6132 GCF_000611645.1 Monoraphidium neglectum
AGTGAGGGGTGGGGTAGGGTTGGGTGAGGGTTAGGGTCAGGTGGGGGCCAGGGGCCCCCGTGTGGGAGGGCGTGTGTGGATGCAAGTGCGTTTGTGTGTGTGGGGGGGGGGGAAGTGCACGTGTGTGCGTATGCGTGGTTGTGGCTGCGACTGTGTATGTGCATGTGTGGGTGAGTGTGCGTGCGCTCTCGCAGGGGTTGTGACGAGGTGCTTCAGTGAGGAGAGGTGGCGCAGCGGTTGCAAGGGGTATGGGTTGGTGTGGTGGCGCAGCGGGAGAGGGAGCCCTTGCGGGTCGAAGGCAGCAGCGGCAAGGGAGACGTACAGGGTGTGCAGGAGGTAGGAACGCGTTGGACAGATCAAGTCAATATTGAGGGTGGGCTGCAGTGCTCCACCTCTCCAACCCATCTCTCCCAAAGCCCCAGCCCACGCGCGCCGCAGAAGGACGCTTGCACACATTGCACGGCATCGCTGCGACCTCCTGCGACCACATGAGCACAACTGCAAGAGCGCGCGGGCACGCGCGTGCGTGCTCACCTGTGAGCGCGCCCCCATGGCCATGGCCTTGTACTCCCAGTAGTTCCCGCTGGGGCAGGTGTTGTACACGTGGGGGCCGCGCGCGTCATGGCCCGCCACCAGCAGGCCCACGCCGTAGGGCCGCTTCCACGACCGCTGGGTGCATACCTGGGGGCGCGTTGCGGGGGAGGGGTGAGGGGGGAAGGAGACATGAGAGGGTGGGAAGTTAAGGGCTGTGGAGGTGTGGGAGGGAGCAGGAGAAAGAGGAGGCAGAGGGATGTGGAACAGAGCCGGGGCAAGGGGCCATGACAAGGGGGGGGGGTTGCAAGGCAGACCAACAAACGCTCAGACCCGTCCCCACTCCTGCTTGCAACGAGGCACCCTTCTGCACCCCGTATCAAAGTCAACGCCGTTGGGATATCTACACATGGTAGGGGGGCGCCGCGGACCCAAAGGCCCGTTTCACAGCTGCTCGTGCTGCGAGACGCAGCGCCGCCCCTGGCCAGCGCCCAAACGCCCCACCCTTGCCTGCTCGCGCCAATGTGCCAGGTGGGTTTGTAATCCTACGCGGCCACGCCACCCCCGCGCCCTGCCCAGGCATTGGCCGCCTCCGGGCCGCTACCGGTCCCAGCTAATCGCCCCAAGCTGATCGCACCTGGTGCTTGTCAGCCACCTGCCGCACCAGGCGCCCCACCGGCATCGACGACTCATACACATACCTGGAAGGGGGCGAGGGGCGGTATGCATGGTAAAGCGGCTCCATGTGCTGATGCGAGCCAGGTGACAGGGGCAATGGGTGGTGACAGCAAACACGGCATGTGTGCCACAGCGCACGCTGGGTAAAACTCCACAGGCTCAGCTTGGTCAAGAGCCCTGCTTTGGAAGAAACGGAACTCAGCGCCGCGCACTCTGGCTGTCGCTCTCCGCCACCGCTGGTCACGGCCGCGCGCTGCTGCCCCTGCGGCCCGGCACCAGCAGGGCGATTCAGCGAGGCCCGGGGGCTTGCCTGTGGTTGAGGCACTCGTTGCGCATGTAGCGGCAGAGCACGCGTCCGTCGGCCGTGAGCCCGGATATCGCGATGCCCATGTGATCGTCAATCTTGAAGATCTTGCGCTGATAGGACGACAGCTCGTTCTGGGCGCGCTTGAGCGTCGCGAGAACTGCATGCGACTTGCTCTGAAGGCGGGCGGCGGGCGGCGGGCGGCGGGCGGCGGGCGGGGGCGGCGCGTGTCGGCCGGGCACGGCAGGGCACGGCAGGGCACGGAGGGTCTAGTGTGCGCTTTTGCGCCTGTGCGCCACGTATGCGGGCTGCCGTGCTTGCATATGCGCGGGCGTGCACCCAGCGTCCGTGCTGCCGCTCTCAGCAGCTGGTGCCGCAGCAGCGCCCAGCCCGTGCACACGTGTGCGATCACACGTGCACAACGTGGCCACCGCCTCGTCTGTTGCGCCGTCCCTGCCCGCAATTACAAATCCCATGAGATCCGTTTGCGCACCGTCAGGCCGACCGCGCAGCTGCCTTGCTTCACCGCCTCCATTGCATACTCCACTTGGAACAGGCGCCCTTGCGGGCTCCATGTCGTGACATCTGTATCATACTGCGGGAGCAGGTGCGCGGCATCAGCGGCCCATGATCGCCATCTGCAACCGAGTGCAGCTACTTTGAAGGGCCCCTGGCCACGAGAGGCTGCACAGATCGCGCCAAGGCCTCTCGTCAGAACAGAGAACCGCTTTCAGGCCGAACCTGATTGCGAAACATTATTCTTGGCCCGCTGCCTCACGATCCTATTTGCTAAGGGCAGACTGGCCAGATCACTTTTACGGATGAGGAGGGTCAGAAGCAGGCTTGCGGAGGAAGGACTACAGCAGTGGAAAAAATAAGCATGAGACCGGTGCGATCGACTACCGTATGTATCCATACCGCGGCAGTGCTGCTCTGATGCACTTGCAAACTCACCCCGGTGCCCCACTCCACACAAACCAGCGAACAGGCCCTACGTTATCATACGTTGGAGCTACTTCACTGTTGAAGTTGTATCTGATCTAATCACATACGCATTGATTGATAGGCCACAGTGCGCAGGACCTCGTTCAACCACAGAGCGCTCGCTGCTCCGGGACGATGGCAGCAGCTACGACTGCGCAGGCGCCGCAAGAGCCAGCGGCAGTGAGTCTCAATGGTCTCACATTCTCCTACCCGGGCTGCGCGGCCTCTGTGAAGGACGCGAACCTGGAACTCCCTCGTGGCAGCCGCTGCCTCCTCATCGGCGCCAACGGAGCGGGTGAGTGATGAATATGGCCTATAAAGTGTGGTTTGCCGGCGCGCTGCAGCCCCATGCGGCCCGCACGCTGAGGAGCGTTGTGCGCGCTGCTGCCCACACACAGCCAGTCCAACACCCACGACGGCCGCATCGCGCAGGCAAGACGACCCTGCTGCAGCTGCTGGCAGGAAAGTACATGGTGGGACGCAGCGTAATCACCGTGCTGGGGCGCTCACCCTTTTACGACCTGGTGAGAAGCGGCCATGCTCGATCAGGCTCTCACCCAGCTTTGCTGACGTCCTGCGCCCTGCAGCCGGGTCGACAGCCGCCCCGCCCACCCCACCCAACCACGCGCCTGCTGCGCCCTGGAGCCCCCGGCCCCCTGCAAGCACACCCCTCAACGCGCCTGCGCCCCCGCCGCCCGCCCCGCAGCAACTGACGTGCAGCGGCCAGCTGTCGTACCTGGGGACATCCTGGCGAAAGGACGTCGCCTTTGCGGGCTACGGCGTGCCCCACCAGGTGCGTGTGCACCCACTGCACGCGCATCCGCCTTGCTCGCGCTCTCCGCATTTCCCACTGCCTGCCGCCCGCGCTTCCAGCGGCGTCGCCAGGATGCAGCCACAGCCCCAGCGCCTCTCCCCAAGCCCGGCGCCGACGAGCCTCCTCTCCCCGCCCCTCCCCGTCGCCCCAGGCGGACATCACCGCGGGCAAGATGATCTTCGGCGTGGAGGGCGTGGACCCCGCGCGCCGCGAGCGGCTGATCCGGCTGCTGGACATTGACCTGTACCAGCGGCTCACCACCATGAGCGACGGCCAGCGGCGGCGCGTCCAGATTGCGATGGGCCTGCTCAAGCCCTACGACGTGGGTGTGGGTGTGTGTGTATGTGTGGGGGAGACGGGGAGACGGGTGCAGTGGGGGGCCAGGAGGATGCAGTGTTGGGGGGAGGTGCAAGCGCGAGCGCAGGCAGCAGGGGTGGTGCCGAGCTGGGGCAGATGTAGCTGGCTGCTCGCTCGCCTGTTTATACAAGCAGATTGGAAGGGGGCACGTACTGCCACCTCCAGGCCGAGGCTGCCACGAACCTTCACCTTCCCCTGGCCATGAACGCACTCTGAAACACCGTTCCTGGGATTTGCCTCGTGACACCGCCCCCGGCCCCCGGCCCCCGGACGACCACGCCTCCCCCGGCCCGCCCCACTGCCCCAGGTGTTGCTGATGGATGAAATTACAGTGGACATGGACGTGCTGGGGCGCCAGGACCTGCTTGACTTCTTCAGGGACGAGTGCGAGTCCAGGGGGGCAAGCATCGTGTATGCGACCCACATATTCGATGGCCTGGAGGGTTGGGTGACGCACCTGGCCTACCTGGAGAACGGGCAGATGAAGATAGGTGGGCAGGGGTGGGCGGGGTGGGGTTGGGGGGTTTAGGGGTCAGGGAGATGGTGGGATGGGAGGGGACGGGGTGAAGTGTGCCTGCTGACGGGCGTTACATGAGGGGTGGGAGTGTGGGGCGCTGACGCGGCTGCGTGCGACCCCGCCTTGCGCTGGCCTCAGGCGGCGGCCGCAGCGTCCTGCCTGAGCTCAAGCCCGGCGTGAAGCTGCTGCACGTGGTGGAGGGCTGGCTGCGCAAGGAGAAGGAGGCGCGGCAGGCGCGCGAGCGGGAGCAGCGGGCAAGCGGCGCGGCCCCGGCGGCGGCGCCCGTCGCGCCTACACGCACGCCGTTTGACATGCCCTCCAAGCACCTGGCCTTCTTCCGGTGACCACCCTGCGCACAGTCATTGCTTGAGCGACGATATTTCCAGCCCACCTGCCCGTCTTCTTTTGCCACTTCTTATCATTGACTGAGGGGTTTCCGTGCTCCCACCATTGTGTGAGCTGACGCAGCAGCACCAGAGAGGGCACCAAACACCAGAGAAGACACAAGAGTCGTCTCGTGCTCTTTGCAGGCCGCCTCCCCCTTGACCCACGAGTGCCCCGCAGCGCCACCGCTGCCAGACTTGACGTGTGCACCGAGCGCTGTACCCATTTACCGAGTAAAACACGTAGGGCTTTGGGATTGCCATCCCAGCCTGCAATTCTGCTGAATTGTTCATGAAAAGGGCTAGACATTTACATTACTTTACAAACACAGCCAGTTGCAAAATACAGCCAACTTTCAGCCTTCCCCCCAAAAAAGGGCGCAGTCTGTTCCATGAGAAGCATGCCTAGTACTCTCCAAAGAGAGGAGGCGCCCCAGCCGCTGACGGCTGTGCCAGCCGCAAAATGTGGTGCTGCTGCGCGAGCGAGGGTGTGCCCGCCGCGCGCCGACTGCAAGAGCGCACACAAGCTGCTGTCACAATACCCTATGCCGGCGTCGTGCCCGGGTGGAGGTGACACGGCAAACCCACACCTCTAGCCAGGCACCTACCCATGGCAATCCCAGCCTGGCTGCTGCTGCTGCCGCTGCTGCTCCTAATAATGCTGCTGCTGCCGCTGCAGCTTATGATACTGCTGCTGCTGCTGCTAATGCTGCTGCCTCAGATGGTGTGAATGCTACTGCAAAGTTCCGCCGGGTTCACTCAACAGGCCCGAGCCCATCCAGCTGTACCTAGATCCCAACCAGGCAAGGCCCGAGCGCGCAGCCGCGCGCCAGCTCACACGCCCCGCGACGCCCCGCCCGCTGCCGCGGCTGCCGCCCCCGCAGCCGCCCCGGATTCCACCCTCTCCACCGCGCCGCCCCACAGCGCCGCCACGCCCGCCAGGTCAGCGGCGGGCCGCTCGGCCGCCGCGGCCTGGAACTCGTGCCATGCCTCCGCCGCGCGCAGCGCCGCGACGGGGTCGCCCGCCAGGGATGGCGGGGGCGTGCCGTGCCCAAACGCCGCCAGGGGCGGCTCGGACGGGTAGCCCGCAGGCACGAGCAAGCGCAGGCGCTTCCACGCGCGGCCGCGGCCGCCATCTGACGCCTCTGCTGGGGCTGCCTCCTCGAAGCCCGCCGCGTCGCAGTCAACGCTTAGGCAGCCGCTGGCCCCTGCGGCGGGCGCCTGCGCCGCCGCGACGCGCAGCCGCACGCGGCCGTCGGCCGCGGCCTGCGCCTCGGCGCACTCCGCCTCGAGCGCCGCGAGGCGGCGCTTCAGGTCAGCCGCGGCCGGCGTCGACGCCGCCTCCTGCGGCGGGGACACGGCCAGGGCGGTCGCATCGCTGGCGTCGCTGGCGGCTGCCTGGGCGTCGGCCCGCTCCCCGGCTCCCGTCCCGCCGCGCGCAGCGGCAGGCCCGAACGGGTCCCCCACAGCCGGGCACACGCAGACGGCCGCCGGCCGCACCGCGCCCCATGCGCCGCCGCCCTCGAAGGCGGCCGCCGCCGCCGGGCCGAACGCGGACGGCGGC
>NW_014010083.1:0-6132 GCF_000611645.1 Monoraphidium neglectum
GTGTGAGGCGGCTGATCGCACCTGCCACGTGCCGAAAGGCCCCAGCCCAACCTCCAGCGCGTTGCTGCAGCTTACGCCTGCGCCCGCCACGCCGCCGTCCGCGCCTGCGGGGCGCGTGGGGCCGGCCGGGGCCATCGAACATGCTGCGGCCACGGGCAGCATTGACAAGGGGAGCCCTGCGGCTGGCTGGCCCGCCGCAGGCCCCTCGACCGAGCCGATCAAACCGCCGGGCGTCGTGCCAGAGATGCCGTGCGCCCATCCTCAGGGTCCGAGGCAGTGCCTTCAAGCATCCCCCAGGGCCCCACCACTGGCCCCACCGTCTGCGGGGCTCTCCAGCTGCTGCCGGATGTTCATCAGCCCCACGCCGGGCAGCGCCGTCAGCTGCGCCAGCAGCTGGGCGGGCGCGGTGCGGGTGACGACGGTGCCGTCGCTCGCAAACACCAGCGCCCACTCCCCCAGCAGGGCGTCGGCGGCACCGGGTGTGTCGGGGCGGAAGGGCGCGCTGCGCTCCAGGTCGGACACGAGAGACAGGATCCGCTGCTTGGTCTGAGTGGGGAAGAGTATGTGTGTGTCAGAGTCTGCGTGAGTGTGTGTGTGTGTGTGTGTGTGTGTGTGTGTGCAAGAGCAGGAGAGACAGAGTATGTGCGTGTGTGTGAGGGGGGGGGGGGGGCGCGAGCGGAAGAGGTGCTCGGGTGTGCGAGCGATTGCACGTTGTTTTGTTGTATGTTTATGGACAAGTTTGTTTAGCAGTGTGTGCGCTGCGAGGCGCAAGCTCAGAATTCCTTCAGGGTGCTGCAGCGCGCGCACCCACTGACGTGCCGCGCATGCGGACAAGACCGCCCCTATGGCATGCGCCGCCGCGCCCCAGGCCCCAACAGGCTGGCCAGTGCTCGTATCATTGGCACAGGTGACTGTGCGTGCAGCCCCCGCCCTCGAGAGACCGTCAGCCTGCCCGACCCTGCTCGCCCTGCCCCACGCCACGCCCCAACTCCCAGGGCCATGCGGCAGGCGCACCGATATGTCGCCGCCTGGCAGGACCCCCTCGAGGCCTGGCAGCCGCGATAGCGCCTCCGACAGGTCTCGTTTCAGAGCAGCCTGTGGCTGCTGCGGTGGGTAAAACTGCTGTGCACCCGACACCTGCGTGCATGGGCAGAAACAAGGGACCGCTGGATCAGCTTTGAGCTTTCGAGGCGCCCAGCCCAGTGCCAACGCAAGCGGCGTGCGCAGGTGGCCTCACCGCCCTGGCGCACTGGCTGTGGCGTGCTGGCAGTCGAGGCCTGGCCACTCGGTCAACAGGACGGAGTGCCTGCATTCGTGTTGCGTCCTAGCCCTGTGTCCCGGTCGGTGTTGTGTCGTGATGCTCCCGATGAGGGAGTGGCGATGCCAAGCGCTGACTGTGTAATGACCTATTTGTCATGCGGAATATTGATTGAAAACAGAACAACCGATTCGAAAGCACTCATTCAGTAGCAAGTTTCTGATCAGATCCCCGTAGCATACTTTGATAAACAATCGGCTAGGGCCTTACTTTTGCTAAAACATCGCATACTGTCCTGTAGGGGGCGTGAGAGAGCGTCAAGCACCAAGCGGCGCCGCGTGCGTCTTGCAGCTGCTGCTGCATCAGCGAGCACAGCGGGCAGCGCCTCGGAATGGGCGGAAAAACTTTCGTCGGGCCTGGCGTGGGATTTGGTGAGCAACGCAGCTGTCAATTACCTGGTGCGCTGCACACGCCCCCTACCTGCGCCCGGACGTGTCAATTTGTGCAGGGTCCTGCAGGCCCGCATGACATGCATCTGTTGCAATCGTACGGCCCATCCCAGGCGCCGGCGCGGGCTGCGGCTTCGGCATCGGCTGGGGGTTCGGCGGTGAGTTGTCAGGGTGCTGTGAGGACGCGCCGCCGGCTGCTAGCGTGAGTTGTGCATCAGCTTCAGCAAATGCGTGTTGGTTGCTTGCCTGTGTGGTGTGTGCAGTGCTGGCTTCAACCCCGAGACCCGCATCCTGCTGACTGTTCGCGCACGACGACCACCATGCAGGCGGCCCCATCGGCTTTGGAGGCCTGGGCGTAGGTGAGAGGGGCATGCTGCTGCCGCCGCCCATGCGCAACTGCGTCCGACCTGGCCGAAGGCCAGGGTCGCTGCATTGATAGCAGCATCAGATGGGGTGCTGTGATCAAGGTTGGGGGCTCTGATCCAACGCCTGCCCTGGATCACCATCGCCCGTCTGCCCCTCTCGCGCGTAGGTGGTGGCTGCGGCGTTGGCCTTGGCCTCGGCTGGGGATTCGGCGCCGCATGGGGCAGCAGCTACCGCATTGGGGATCCCGAGTTTGGGGACCCCGGGTCAGCCCCGACCAAGCCGCGCTGGTTCTCCCAGCTGCAGCAGCAGCTGCGCATCGCCAAGTTTGAGGCGTCGCACCACGAGCCCCGCTGAGGGATGGGGTGCAGGGGCCTGCATGTGCAGATTTGGGGGTGGGGTTCCATGCGGGCCGTCTTGCGCTTTTGGCATGCGGGGCAAGGGGATGATCTGTGTTGGCGCCGGCCTCCTGGTGGCCCAGGTAGCAGGCATAGGTGCTTTTTAGTCACTGTGTAATGTGGCCTGTGTGTGTGCTGGGGATCGTAGGGGTGGCGGTTGGCTTTGGGTGGCCCTTTGCATGACCCCGGGTGCATCAGCAATGGCTGGGGTGACGCCCGGCCACCCTGAGGATGTGCTGCTGTACAACCCAGCAGTGAGGCCCAAGCCTCTATGCTGGGAAACCCTTCATTCGCTTGTGTGAGGTGGCACGCGAGGATGGGCTGTGGAGGCACGAGCATGCGGCGCCCTGGTGATGAGGCTCACACCAGTGTTGCGCACCGAGGCGACGCACATGCACCACCATCATCAGGTGGCATGTGAGCGCGTTTGATTCAGTGTTATTTGATCAGCATCGGAAGCTCACTCTCGAGCCCAACCCGAGCGCGGCAACAGTTGCCGCGAGGCCTTGATCAATCCCGTGCTCACCCAATAGGTCCTTGAGCTCGCAGCAGCAGCGGTCGAGGCCCCTATTAAAATAGACACGTGGCCACCCAGAGCAGCGCGGCGCCCGCAGGCGCCCGAATTCGGTCCGACGTCGCTCGAACGCGCCACGGCGCCTCGGCGCGCCCCCTAGGCCGCGCCCGTGCGGCGCTGCCGCGCCGCAGCACCCTCAAGGATGGGCTTGAACGGCTTCCCGTCGTGCGACCCGCCATGCAGCAGCGGCAGCGATGCCGGCGTCGCGGCCGGCAGCTGCACGGCGGAGCCGCGGCTGTGCGGGCCGCCGACGTCCGCGTTTGTATCCGTGGGCTGGCGGCCAGAGGCGATCGTGGATTCGCTACTGCACCCCCTGAAGCAGGAGATGCGCACCAACATCAACGACCCCGCGAAAGCGGAGGCGCTGCGCCGCGCCTTTGGCTTGTCCTCTGGGCAGGTGCGGGCGCACGGCGCTGGCGGGGCGCGTGCGCCTCGGCGGTTGCTGCGCGCCCGCAGCGGAGCCGCGCGCCGGCGGCTGGGGGCAGTGCTGCAGTGCGGCACACTGTCGTGGTCCAGTATTGCCGCGGGGCTTGTGACCCAATGCGCGCGTTCGCGTGCCCACCCCTGCCACCCTCCGCAGTCCCTGCTCGCCCATTTCCTCTGCGCCCGCCGCAAGCCCGGCGGTTGGTGAGTGCCCCGTCTCCTCAACCCCCATGATGCCGATATTGTCCCGCAAGCATCGACAACCTGCTGTCATCACCCAGCAGTGCAGCCCGGTGCCCTTGGATGTCCCCATCCTGTGCCACCCCACAACCCGTGTCGCATTGTCCCGAGCGTCGGCCCCATTTGGCGCGCTTTTGGCCCCTCCTCCCTCGCCGCCCCCGCCAGGGACACGGGCGTGGTGATGCCTGGGCAGCTGCTGGTTTTCAGCGGCTGCATGGTGTTCCAGTCTAACGTTCTGGGCAACATCAAGTACAAGTGCATGTGAGGGCGGGGGGATTTTGAATCTCGGGTCCGACAGGTGGCTCTGCCGTGCCCGCGTGTGCTAAGGATTTTTGGGCAGGATTGATGGCAGCTATCCAGGAGCCGGCGCGGGTGGGGGCACGGCGCAGCAGCTAGGCAGGCCGGATGCCTAAAACCGACGCCGTAACACCCCGCGCGTCATGCCCCGCCCCCTGTCGTGCGGACGCGCCCACACCAAAGATGGTTCGAGAACGGTGGGTGGAGCGCAGGCATGGGCGCCCGGCTGCTGGTTTGAAAAGGGAGGGGGGACCACTAGCATTGTCATGACACCAGGGTGCTTGGTTTGTGATTGCGGCCCCAACCAGTGGTCTGGTCTGGCAGCCTCATGACGCAGGCGCAGCGCATTTGTTGTCGCACACAGCGGATCCCTCCTTTGAGTGGGTGGCCCCCCTGGACCCCCTCATCCATGTGTTCATCCACAGTGGTGTACGTGCGCAAGAAGAAGGTCCTGAGCCTCCCAAACTCCATCCTGGTGAGCAGCAGTCTGACCGCGCCAGCCGCCGCTGCGACCAAACTCCATCACGGTGAGGCACTTGCGGGGCCCCCCCTGCGCGGTCTGGCAGCTGCCAGTGTTTGGCGCCCCGGCGTGATGCGCGTGGTGGCCTTCGACAGACGCAATGGTCCTGCTGCGCCTTTTTATTGCAATGTTATTGCAGGTCAGACACAACGATGCCGCGGCCGGCGTCCAGGTGGGTGGGTGAGGGGGATGAGGGCGTCAAGAGGGTGAGGAGAGAGGGGCAGGCGAGGAGGAGGGGTGGAGAAATGACAGGGTGACAGGAGGGGGCGCTTGCCGGGCCCCCTTGCAGCCGCCTGTCGCGCGGCGAGCCGGGGCAAGGGGAGAGACGGCCGCGCCATGCTGATGGGCGTCGCACCCTGTTCGCTGTGCTGCGCATGCTTCGCCCCCCCCCCCCTGAGATTCTCGTTCGGCATGCTGTGGCCTCTCCAAACTGCCGCCTTCAATTGGACGTGCTGCGCTGCGCGCGCTTTGCGCGCTGTCTCCTTGGCTGATCGCCAGCCGCCAGACTTGCGCAACTGCGCAACTCCCCCGCCCCTCTCCCACGCATCCACGTGCCCCGCAGCGCGAGGAGCTGTTCACCTCGTTCCGCCTGGCCAGCAGGCAGCAGGCGTTTGCGCTGCTCTGCCACCAGTGGAGCCTGGCCTGGTGGGGCGGGGCGTGAGGCTGGCTTGGGGAGCTTGCAGTGTGCTTGAGGCTGCTTACGGTCATGCGACACAAGCGCGCTTGTGTGTGTGTGTGTGTGTGTGTGTGTGTGTGTGTGTGGACTTGTGTGTGTGTGGACTTGTGTGTATGTGGACTTGCGTGGGTGTATGGAGGTGCGTGAGGATGTGAGGGTGTTTTCTTGTGTGCGAAAGTGTGTATGCGTGCGCATGCGTGTATGCGTGTGTGTGTGTGTGTGTGTGTGTGCGTGTGCGCGCGCGCGCGCATGTATGTATGCGCATGCATGCATGCGTGTGTGTGTGTGTGTGTGTGTGTGTGTGTGTGTGTGTGTGTGTGGACTTGTGTGTGTGTGGACTTGTGTGTATGTGGACTTGCGTGGGGGTATGGAGGTGCGTGAGGATGTGAGGGTGTTTTCTTGTGTGCGAAAGTGTGTATGCGTGCGCATGCGTGTATGCGTGTGTGTGTGTGTGTGTGTGTGTGTGTGTGCGTGTGCGCGCGCGCGCATGTATGTATGCGCATGCATGCATGCGTGTGTGTGTGTGTGTGCGCGTGCGCGCGCGCGGGCTTGAGAGAGTGTCGAGTGGGGTGATGATGGCGCCCAACACATGCCCATGCCTGCCTTCCCAGACCTCTCCCTCATCTGTATGCGGTCATCCGCCCGCGTGCCATCACCTTTGTGCCCTGTCGCGTCCGTGCACAAGCTACCGAGCACCATAGCTCGCCGCGACCGTGCCACACACACTGCTGCTCCCACCCCCAATACAACGAAACCGCACCCAACAAACCCTGCAACCGCAGCCCTGACCTGGCGCGCGCCTGCCTGGCACACTCAGCCGGCGCCGACGCCTGCAGCCCCGGCCCGGCCCGCCCCCTCCCATTGGCCACCATCCTCAGCGGCTGCGTCGCCGCGCCCGGCGCGGGCTCCGGCGCGGCCGCGGGCACGGCCGCGC
>NW_014010082.1:0-6127 GCF_000611645.1 Monoraphidium neglectum
GCACGCGGTAGTCCGGGTCTACGGGACAGTCCACCTCCTGGTGGTCTATGCGGCGCTGGTGCTGCAGCTCCCTGGACTGCAGTCCGACGCGAACGAGAGGATACTGCGGCTGCTCGGACTGTACGACCCGAATCTGTTTGCGGATCTAGGGCCAATCCTGCTGGTGCTGATCGGGGCGACAGTGCACGTCGCGCTGGGCAGCTGGCTAGGCGCGCGGCCCGCGGCAGGCTCGGCGTCCGGCGCGGCCGCGCCCGGCGCGGAGCCCCGGCCGCTGACCGCGATCGGAGAGGGGGAGGAGGGGGCCGCTGTGGGCGGGGACGTGCGGCTTTGGCTTCGGGCGGTGCATCCAAAGCCGCTGTACTCTGTTGTGGCGACGCTGTCAGCGGCGGCGCTGACGGCGGGCGCCTACTTGTTAGTCTTGCTGGTGTGTGGAAAAGGCGCGCTGCTTCGCACATGTGTGCATGCATGTGTTCCTGTGTGTGTGTGTGTGTGTGTGTGTGTGCGTGTGTGCGGTACGTGCATGCGAGTGCATGTGCATGTGCATGCATGTGCGTATACATCTGCATGCACGCATGCGTGCATGTATGTGTGCATGCATGTGTTTGTATCAACATACACATATGTGTGCATGCATGTGTGTGGATGCATGTGTGTGCGTGCGTGTGTGTGTGCATGCGTGCGTGCGAGCATGTGCATGTGCGTGCGTGTGTGTGTGTGTCTGTGTGTGTGTGTGTGTGTGTGTGTGTGTTGTGTGTCTATGTACAGGGAGGGTGAGGTTCCGGAAAGAGGGAGGGATCACAAAGGAAAGATGACAGGACCCTGGGAGGATTATCAGCCGTGACGGCACCAGGCCCCCGGCGCACCTGCACCAGCGGGCGGTGCAGCCTCTGTCAAAGCCAGGCACTCCCGCCGCCGCTTCTTGCCGAAGTACATGCACCGCCCTCGCCCACGCACCCCGTCACCCTGTCCCTTGGCGCTCTGCCCCTCCGCACTCACACAGGCCTACATCCTCGTTTTGTGGGACACCCCCATCTGCTTCCTCGGATCGGCCTACCTGCTCCTGCTGATCTGGATCCTGCTGCAGCCGCCAAGCGGCGAGGATTACGTTGCCTCCTTGAAGGGGCACCCCCAGACAGCCTCCGCCTCTCCAACTTCCCCCCAGCGCGGCATTGGGTGCTGCAGCGGCGGCGCGTGGCGGTGGCTGCTGCCTTGGCTGCTGGGGTGCCTGGCGGCGGCCGACCTGATGTCTCAGTTTGGGCTGGCGGCGGCGGCGCAGGCGGGCGAGGTCCCGCAGGCGGTGTCCGATTTCCTGCGCCGTGTCTGCGGCATCGACGCAGCCGCGGGCGGCGGGGCGCTTTGGATGGCGCTGCTGCGGCCGGTGGCGCTGATCGCGGGGATCAGCGTGTACAGGTGCGTGCGTGCTTGCTAAAGGGGTGGTCGTGGCTGCCGCATGGGTCGTTTGCAGGTAGTAATGGTGGGAGTCCAAACTTCGTTTAGAGGCAGCAGCGTGCTGCCTGCCAGGCGGCTCGGCTGATTTCCCAACGTAATGGACTGCCTCAAAGCGACCTTGACTCGTTCCTTAGATGGTGACGTACGTCGTCCCCAATTTGCAGCACCCACCGTTCAAAATCATTCAAAAACGCAGGGGACTCTTCGCCCTCGGAGGCGCTCTCGCCTGCTGCGGCCGCCGTGCCCGCCTCGAGCTGCGAGGTTCTGTCCCGCGCCAGGCCTCCGCCGCATGGCTCTGCCGCCGCTGGTTGGTGCTGCACGCGGGGAAGCTCCTCCTCGCCGCCTGCGTGGCAGCCGCCATGCAGCTGCCCAGCGCGGTCGGCGCCGTTCTCGTCGCCGGCGCCGCCGCGCTGGCGCCGGCGCGGCGCGGGGCCGCTGGTGCCTTGGACGCAGCGTCAGGCCCCGGGGGCGGCGGCGGCGGAGCGGTGCCGATCGTGCTGCTACAAGTGCTGAGTGCCGCATGGCTGCTGGCCTGCTACGCCCTCCAAGTCCCCGCGGTGAAGGACGCCCTCATCGGAAGCTGCGGGGCAGCTGCTGCCTGGGCGCTCGCGTGGCTCGGGACGCCGATCTTGGGGCCGGACCCGGCTTCTGGGCAGCTTCCCTTCCCGGAGGGTGGCGCCGGCGTGGAGGCGCTACTAAGGTGGAAGGCGCTCCTGCTGGCGGCGGCGGCGCTGTGGCAGCGGGCGCGGAGGTGGGCTGGAGGGATTGCCGCGTCCACGCGCGCTGCGCGCGCCCGCGCCGCTGGCAGTAGGCGAGTCAAAGGCCAAATCTTGCACTGTCGTGTGTGGAGTCGCAACAGCCGGAGATGCCCAACTTCTAGCCGCACTTGACCTCATCCGCTCCCCTGCAAAATGTGGCCCATTTGCTCTCCGCTACCTTGCTGGTGGCCGGCCATTTGATTCTGCAGGTGGGAGCGGCGGCTGCCGCCAGAGCTCAGGGCGGCCGCGCCGCCCGGCGACGCGTGCCCGCTGTTCTGGCCGCCCCTCGCCTCCCGCGCCGGCGCCGGGGGCGGCAGCAGCGGCGGCGTTGGCGGCGCGACGGGGCCGGCTCAAGAGGGGTTGACGCACCCTCTGGCGGCGGGGGCGGGGCGGTGGGTCGCGCAGCTCAAGAGATCACTCCTGAAGGTGGGTTGAAGGCTGGTTTTGTGGATGAGTTGCGCGTATGTGCGTGCGCGGGTGTGTTTATGTGTGTGTGTGTGTGTGTGTGTTTGTGTGGAGCTGTGTGTGTGTGTGCGCGCGTGCGCGAGTGTGCGCACGGAGGCGCACGTGCGGCGGGTTGGCGGGCAGGCGGGCCTGCTGTCATGTGCAGGTGTGTGTCGCAGGCACCCTACGCAGCAGCTGCTGGGTTTCTCGGCACCCTGCTCCTGCCCCACTCCCAATTTCTGCATCGCCCTGCCCTCTCAGCGACCACCCTCCCCAAGCAAACCTCAAAGAGCCAACAACACAAGCAATCCCTTCAAGGGCAAACCTCACATGCCTTCACTCAAAGCGCATGCGACAGCCGCATCATCATCCCCCACCCCCCCCCCTTAGGCTGTCAGGCGCGTGACTGCCAGCGCCTCAAAAGTGCTCCGGGCCATGGACCTCCCGGACGGCAGCTTCCCGGAAGCTTCCGGCGCCGCAGGCGGCGGCGCCTGGGAGGCCGCGGCGCACCCTGTGCTGGCGAGCTTGGCGCGGGTCAAGGGGGCGCTGGACCAGACGGCCGCGCCCGCGCCGGCAGGCCGCGGCGGCGACGGAGGGGCGGACGCCAGGGTGGGTGTTTCAAGTGCGGGGCACGAACTGATCGCTTCTTTTTCGAGCAGCGACCAGCTGCGACGCCGCTTGCCCAATAGCATTCGTCGCTGTGCTTGCGCGACGCAGTGCATTTGTAAGTCCATTTGTACCAGCAGCTACAGCTAAACGCACACTCAGAGGCTGCGCACCAACTCCCCCTCCCCGCGACCCTCACCCAACCCCGCCCGCCCACAGGCCGCCCGCGCGCGGCCGGGGCCGGCGCTCGGCACGCGGCTCGCGGGCGCCGTCGTCGGATTCTGGGGCGTGTTTGGCGTCGACCTGTGCGCCCTCTCGCTGCTCGTCGCGGCGCTCGTCGCCGCCAACGGCCTGTCCCTTGTCTATTTGGCCCTAATGCCGCTGGTCGCGCCCGGCAGGAGGGTGAGAGGGCGGGCCACGGGCCACAGTGGTTTGATGATGGTTCGATACGATCTGATCTTATCTTATCTGATTTGATCAGATCTGAAGGCAGCTGCCTCGCGCCTGCCTCGGCGGCAGCTGCTCCTGCAGACAGCTGTGCTTTCAGCATGCCACCACATCCGCCTGGTCATGGCCGGTGCTCCTGTTGTTGGGCTTGCTCGTTCCCTGGCGTGTGTATGGATGACTCGCTTGCCGCCCCGTACAACTTGCGGCTCGGCGCCGCTCTCATCACAGCGCACCTCACCCGCTCGTCTACAACCCGCAGTCAAGTCTGCAGGCGCTGATGTGGCGCAGCCTCGCGGTGCCGCTGCTGGCGCTGCTGGCGGTGCAGCAGTACTGCTTCTACCTCGGACCGCCGCCCTTGGACGGCCCGCCGCCGGCGCCGCCGGCCGCCGTAATCGACGTCCAAGGCGGCGGCGGACACAGCCGCGGCGGCGGCGGCGGCGGCGGCTCAGACGGTTGGCTGCTGCTGCTGCGTTGGGCGGGCGCGGCAGACGTGCGGGCGCCGCACCTGTGGGCTCTCTTCGCGGCGCTCGCCCTTGCGACGCTGCAGATGCACGCCGACCGCAAACGATCTGTTGCCGAGGCCGCCGCCGGCGACGAGGCGGCGGCGGTGGTGGCAGACCCGTCAGAGGTGATTCAGCGGCGCTGGGAGGGCCTCCCGCGGCGCGGGCTCGGGCCTGCCCAATGGGTGGAGCCGCGGCCGGGCCGCGCCGCCTGGCGGGCGGGCGGTGACGAGTCGGAGGAAGGTGATCTGGAGAGGCCGCTGCTGCAGGGGCTGGCGCCCAGCAGCAGCGGCGGCGAGCTGGAGCTGTCACTACAAGTGCTGCAGACGCCGACCGCCGCCGGCGCCGCCGCCGCCAGCGCCGCCGGCCCCCCGCCGCCGTCCGCAGCTGCGCCGCCGGCGGACGGGGCCCCGACGGCGGCTTTGGAAGCCGCCCGGAAGCTGGACTACGCCGACCGGGCGTCCTGGGGCTGGGCGGACTGGCTGCGGTACGAGCTGACTAAGCGCAGTACGGACCTGCTATTAGTCGCCACCGTCGCGTCGTGCGCGCTGCAGCGCGACGCGCTGCACGCGGGGTACCTGGCCCTGGGCCTGTTCGGCTTCCGCCAGCGGGCGCGGCTGGCGGCGCCAGGGGGGTCGCCGCTGTTTGGGGTTCTCCTGAGGTTCAACCTCGCGGCCATCACCCTCACGCTGATCTACCAGGTGCGACACACACACATACACACACACACACTCTCTCTCTCTCTCTCTCTCTCTCTCTCTCTCTCTCACGCATGCGCGCGCACGCACACACGCGCGCATGTATGCACGCACGCACATACATGCACACACACACGCACACATGCTGACACGCGCATCCACACACGAACACACACAGACGCACGCACGCACGCACGCATGCACGCACGCGCACACGCATGCACGCACGCACGCACGCACGCGTGTTCTTATGTGCGTATGCCTCAACCACTTGGCGAAACCAGCACAAACCATCATCCCAACAAGCCGACCACTTTTGTGATGAATATGACAAGTGTCTGCATACATATCTCGTTATGCCCCCGCCCCGCAGGCGCCCTGGGAGGTTCTGCTGGGCCCGTCCTGGGCAAACACCTGCCAGCTGGGAGAGGCCGCCCACTGCACGGCGCCGCAGCTCATAGGGCTCTGCAAACTCATCAGCTGGCCGACCCTTGAGGGCTGGGGCGCGCCTTACCTCATCCACACCCCCTCATCCTCCGCCACGGGAAGCGGCTCGCCCTCACCCTCGATCGCCGTAGCGGCCGCGGCCGTGTCGCTCCTGCGGCGCGCCGTGTCTTCGCTCGGCGGCGCGGGCGCATGGCGGCCGGACGCGCCGGGCGGCGGCGGCGCGGCGGCCGTCAGCCTGCTCGCGGGGTCGGCGTCGCTCGCCGATCTAATACTTTGGATTCTTCTGAGGCTGCAGCAGAAGCTTCTCGGGTCAGGAACGTACGCTGAGGTGGCGGCGTGCGTGGAGCAGGAGCGGGCGGCGACGGCGGCGGCGCTGCAGCGGCGGCGGAGGGCTTGGTACCTCGAGCAGGTGCGATCTGATCTGATCTGAATTGAATTGATTTGAGCCAGAGTTTGAATCTGACAACTCATCTAGCTGGCCTTTGATCTGGGGCCTTATCATGTGTGTGAATCCCGTTCACATTCTCAAGCTGCCCGGCATCCTCGTACCCTTGACATGTACACGTGTGTACTGCGCATTTCATGTGACCTGTGCCACCGCAGGCGCGCGCCGCGCTGCGCACGTCGCGCCTGCGCCTGGCGCGCACACTGCGCATCGCGCGACTCAAGCAGAGCCTGTCCGACGCCGACGCCGGCGCCGATTCCGGCGGCGGCGGCGGCGGCGGCGGCCGCGGCGGCGGCGGCCGCGCGCTCGGCGGCAGCAGCAGCGGCGCAGGGC
>NW_014010081.1:0-1387 GCF_000611645.1 Monoraphidium neglectum
GCGGCGGTGCCGGCGGCGGCGGCGGCGGCGGCGGCGGCGGAGGCGGCGGCGGCGGCGCGCCTTGAGCTGGGTGGTTTACCTGAGGCGCCGTTGAACGCGGCGGACGTATTGTGCCAGCCGGGAGCAGCGCTCGCCTGCATGTGCAGGGGGTGCGCAAGAAGCTGGCCGCGAGCGTGTGATGACAATCGAGATGCTTAGAACTTTCGTTGGCCCACATACAACACCACCCGTGCTCCAATGCATTCGTTGCTGGCCTATTTCAGCGCGTCAGTCTAGTCACTCGACACAATTCCGCATTGATTGGCTCCCAACACCTCCGCCTCTTTCTGGCCTGCGCGCCGTCATTCGTCCTGCGCACCACTGCAGCCCCTCATTACAGCTGCCGCCTGCGCACCTTTGGCCTGCGGCCGGTCCCGGGACCGCCCCGCAAACAGGCCGCCCCACTGCATTCGTGCACGGCCCCCCGGCTGCAGGAGGGCCCGAGCACTGGAGTTTGTGTGCTTGCGCAGGCGCCTCGCACACAGATGCGCCCCGCTCTCCAGCCTTGGGCCTGCTTGGGCGGCGAGCTGTCCAAGGAGTGGGCGGCTGGCCTCCATTGATGCCCGGCCAGCCGCTGGGTGTTGGCCCGGCGGCTGGCGTATGTTTCAGCTGTGCATTCGACCACGTCTCGCAATGCTTGATCAGGGTTTTCGTCCCTCCACAATGACCCGCTCATTGCATTCCACCTGGCGGAGTCACGCGCGTCGCCGTTCCGAAAGGGGGGCTAGGCTTGCCGGAGTCCATGGTGCACTCCTGCCGTCGCGGCTCATCGGCTCAATCGTCCCAATTCGCATGATAAATGCACTTTCCAATCGATAACCACGCCACGGCTGCTGGAAACTCGCCACGGGAGGGCTGAATTCTAGCGGGGGTATGCGTACACAGACTTTCAACGCTGTGGTTTCAAGCCGGGTCCATGTGCCGTGTGGCGCCTTGACGCTGTACCTGCGCCAACTGCAGGCGGGCCTGCCTGCCCGGTGACTGAAGGATCACAACCCTTCCAAGGCACACGCCGGTGGATCCCCTCCCACTTGGTGGCTTGGAAGGCAGTGTGGATGCATGTCGCCTGACCTGTGGCGGGTGAGGGGGACTGGGGGCATATGGTAATGTTGGCAACACAGGTGCGGACCTCAGTGCACCCTGGAGCACCACGAATCTTGCTTGCTCAATGGAACACGCTCTTCTCGTCTGAACTTGCGTGGCACTTTTCTGGCCTTTTTGCTGTTTCTTGTAATCTTGAAGAGGACTACAGTAGAGGAGGCATATGTAGTCTGCAACACATGCAAAAACACATGGAAATGCACACACGCGCGCGCATGCGCATGCGCGCGCATGCGCGCGCGCACAC
>NW_014010081.1:2139-3029 GCF_000611645.1 Monoraphidium neglectum
CACACACACACACACACACACACGCACTCACATGCGCGCACCCACACGCGCATGCGCATGCGCATGCGTACGCGCGCATCACCAGAGAACACACACACCACACGGTGCACACCCCTGCACTCCAAAGACATGTCAGAGGCAAGCATCAGTCAGTAAAGCTCGTCCGTTGCAAGGAACGCCCTCCATTTGATCCTGCCACAATAATGGCGCGAGTGCTCATGCCATTCAAAAGGGTATGATCTACAAGGAGTTGTATACAACGTGCGCCTCATCATCATTTGGGGGAGCCGCAGCGGCGGTCGCGGAGTCAGCACACACCCCAGCGGTCAGCAGCAACAAAGACTGGGTGGATTCGGCCCGTTGCGAGCGCAGCCTGCTTGGCGAATGTAATCAGGCATAAACTTGACCTTCAGAACAGCCGCAACCTACCAGGGCATGTTAGCCTCTGCTGGGATGCTCGGTTGTCGCCTGGACCGCTTGGCCCCTTGCGGGGCCCCAACTTGGCAGCGCCCTCGACGTTTCAACGTACAGGTGATGCAACCTTCATTGCTTGACCAGATCTACGGACATTGAAGCAGATCTAAGCTCACCCGGCCACTCTTTTTGCTCTTCAGGCGTCCACAAGCAATGTGACAGCGACTCCAAACACATCCCTTGGCTTGGTGTTCGGGCGCGGAGAACACGGAGCATGGGATTCGCACGTCGTTGGCAATCCAGTGGTGGGTGCCGGCGACGCTGTGCGTTGCCGACTCTGGTGCTGCCCTGTGTCCTTTCCTGTGTGCGGTCAATAATGACTCGTCTGCATGCGCCTTGGAGCATGCCGCTCAAATGGGCGACAGCGGTCGCAAATTGACCGCCGGTCCACGCCCCCCGCATGTCCTGCGCACTCC
>NW_014010081.1:3506-7353 GCF_000611645.1 Monoraphidium neglectum
CCCCAGCACCACAGCGGTGCGGTGTATTCAACCTGCCCCTTCATCATCCCCACACGCAGGTCCGCTGCTATGTGGGCGACAACGAGGAGCGGTGGTTTATGTGGTACAGCGGCGCCAGCAGCAGCAGCAGCAGCAGCAGCAGCAGCAGTGGCGGCGACAGGCCCTCCCAGCCGCCGCCCCCCGGCCTCTCCGGCGTCGCGCCTGGCGCCGGCAGCGTCGGCGTCGCAGTCAGCAGCGACGGCGTCACCTGGACCCGCGGCGGCGGCGCGGTCGCGGGCGCGCGCGGCGCGGGGCGCGCGGCGGACGTCGGGATGTGCCTGACGCCGACGGGCGCCGAGTACTGGTGGACCCTCGATACCTGCCACCTGGCGGTTTCGGACGTCCAGGTGGGAGGTTACGGTGGGGAGGGGTTACACAGGGGCGCCGGCTCGGGCTGATGCGAGGAGGGGGCTGCGGCGAGCCGTGATGGGGCGCCGGGGCGTTATTGCTGGGCTGACGAGGCGTGCCTGCCAGGAGTAGGCTGGCCAAGCCCCAGAGCAAAGGAGGGGGGGGAACGTCAATGGGGACTGGCTGGTGGAACGTGGGCGTCCCGTCAACCGCCAGCATTCCTGCCGAGCCTGCCCCCCGCCCCAAGCGGCGGCGCCGCCGCCGCCCCTGCCGCCCCAGCTGCAGCAGCGAATCGCGCGCCTGCGCCCCCCGCCGCCGCCCGCGCCGCGCCCGGCGCTCCGGCAGAGCGGCCTCAGCCGCCTTCCCCCACCCACCCCCGAATCACGCCCCCAGGTGTTCTCCAACAGCAGCGTGAGCTCCGGCGTGGGCGTCTATTGGATGTTCTACACAGGCGGCGACTTCTCGCCGCTGCCGGCCCCGCAGGGCCTGCCGGGGGCTGAGGCGGGCGCGGAAGTCGAAGGGTTGCGCATGCGGCCGGGGCTGGCCATGAGCCAGGTGGGGGCCAAGGGGGGGGTGCTGCGGTGGGGTGGTGCGGGGACGGATGAGGCGACGAGTGGGTGTGTGCTATCGAGGGTAGGGTTGGGAGGGGCTCGGGTCATAGGTTGGAATTGAGGACATGATAGGTTGAGGGCTACCGGCTTGTGGCGGCGCGTGGGGTGCGGTGTGGTTAGGAAAATAGCAGTCAGGCCGCGGGGCATTATCCATGGCCCCAGCACACATGCGGCGTGCGGCGGCCTCTTGCGCACGCGTGGAGGCCGCCCCGGCGCGGCGATGAGGGGCAGGCGGCGAGCCGTGCGCGCCCGCGGCGCATGGGCTGGGCCTCTGGGGCGTCCCCACGAGTATTCCCAGGGCGCCCTGCTCGCGCATGGTCCTGAATTCAATGCCGCTGCACCCGCCGCACCCCCCAGGACGGCCGCAATTGGGCGCGCATCGAAGGGGAGCACCACACCGGTGCGCGCAGCGCCGGGCTGGGGGGCGGATTGCGGGCGGGAGGGCGCTTGCCGCTCCAGCCGCGGGCCTCCAACCGGCGATCACGTCGCTACTGGCACAGGCCCCCATCAGGCGGGGCATCTCAGGCCCCATCCTGGCACCCGCACACACCCTCGCACCGGCAGCCGCCCTCAAAAACCTCCCTGCCTCCCAACCCTCCCTGCCCCCCGCAACCCGCCGCCATCCGCCGCCTGCCGCCTGCCGCCGCCGCCGCCTGCAGGGGCGCTGTTTGACGCCGGCGAGGCGGGGGAGTGGGACGCGCTGTTTGCCGGCCACCCCTGCGTGGTGGCCGCGGGGCCCCGGGACATGCGGATGTTCTATCACTCATGGGACGCATCGAAGGGCAGGTGGGGCAGGATTTGGGGGGGGGGGCCGCGTTGCTGCCGGATGGGGGTGGTGGGTGTGGTGGGTGGCCGTGCAGGGGAGTGCGGGGGCGGCCTGCTCCGCACCTCATTTGGTTTGGGGGCATTCGGGGTAAACTGGGCTGGGTGGTTTTTTCGCGTGGGGTTGTGAAGGTGTCGTGCTTACTCAGCTACACGCTCTCACCCGTATCTTAACACACGCGCTCACACTCGCACCCGCGCGCACGCACACACATACACACACTCAGCCACATGCGGTGTACGCATCTCACCCCACCACGCCCCCGCCACTCCATACCGCTTCCTCCCGCTGAATTGAATGGCCGAACCTGGCCCCTTCCAGCCCCCACCTAACCCACCTAGCCCCACCTAACCCCCACCCCCAAACCCCACCCAAACCCCCCAGGTTTGTCATAGGCCTGGCCACATCACCTGATGGCTTCAAGTGGACGAAGCAGGGCCCGGTGTTTGACGGCAGCCGGGAGCAAGGCGTGCACGACGAGCTGGGGGCGGCGGCCTGCACCGTGGTGCGTGGGGCGGGGGCTAGGGGGTGGGAGGTTTGGGGGCGGATGGAGGGTGTTGGGGTGGTGGCGGGTGTGGATGGGTTTCGGGCAAGGTGGGGTAGGTGTGTTGGGGGGCAGGCGATTGCCTCAGGGGGCGGGGGGCAGGGCAGGCATGAGGGCGGGATGCATTTTCAGGGCTTCGGGGCATGGCCCTGGCCACCCCTTTGCGACGACCACGCCTGCTGCCCGCCTGCCGCGTCGCACCTCGTTGCTGGCGCCGCCCCCAAAACCAGCCGCAACCAAAGCTGTGGCCCCGGAAGCCCCTGTGTGACCCCCCATGAAGCCCTGCCTGATCCCTCAAACCGCCCCTGCCAGGTCGTGGATCCGGACAACCGCCGCTTCCTCATGTTCTACGAGGCCGTCGCCGCCGACGGCACCCGCAGCATCGGCGCAGCCACCAGCCGCGACGGCCGCACCGGCTGGGCCCGCGCGCCCGCGCCGCTGCTCGCGCCGTCGGCCGAGCCCGGCGCGTGGGACGGCGGCGGCGTGGGCGCGCCGTGCGCGGTGCCGATGGCGGGCGGGCGGTGGAGGCTGTATTACGCGGGCCGAGCCGCCGTGGACGGCGGCGACGGCGGCGGCACGGGGCCATGGGAGGGGATTGGGCTCGCCCTCAGCGCGCAGGGGGCGGCGGACCCGACGGCTCAGCCGTTCAAGCGGCGCACCGGCGCAGCGGGGCCCGCCGCCCAGGTTTGAGGGCGTGCGCGCGCCCGTGCCGCTCGTTGGATGGGTGCCGCGGCCGTGCTCGCAGGTCTCCCTGGTCCGCGCCGACCCTTCCCAGGGGGGGTATGGCGGCGCCCCGACCTGCGCTGTGGGCGTCTCACGACCTGTGATGTCCCCATGTATTGCACAGCCCCTCCATTGCTTGCGGCAGCGTTGCGCGCTGTGTCCCCCTGGCTCAATCCAATGCTTCAGACCAGCAACGTCACCTGCAGCGTTTTTTCGCGTTTTGTTGTGCAGGGATGCCTGCTTCTGGTGAAACGTTCTGCGACAACTCTGATCTTTTTGCAGCACGAAGGCAGCTTCCCCTTGGCTACCCCCCTCTTATCGGGGACCCCTGCGCCTTGATCCCGCCTGCCGACCACGCCTGGGTGGGCGTGCAGACGGTCGTCCGTCCACGCCTGCTTGCCTGACCATCACGCTTTGAACCTCCACCCCTTATGTGTCTCAACTGATGTGTAAGCGGCTCACCCACCCCTGTGCGCATCTGTGTGTGCGAAGCCTTCCTGCTGCAGCGGCGCTACATGTACAAAAGCCTACCAGATCTGTACAGCATTACCCGGCCCTAACCAAAAACGCACTCAAAACACACGCAGCGCGCCAGGGCGCCTGGTCGCTAGCAGACCACGGGCACCGGCGAGCGCGCGCGCGCCTGCCCGCCGCGCGTGGCGGCGGGGGCCGCTCCTCCGCTCGGCGGCACGGCATGTGGCGGTGTCACAAGACAAGATTCATCCAGAGCGCTCTTACACGAGGAGGGGGATGCTGCGG
>NW_014010080.1:0-6123 GCF_000611645.1 Monoraphidium neglectum
GGCGACAGCGGCGGCGGCGCCGGCGCCGGCGCCGGCGGCGGCGTGGTTGAGCTTGAGTATCAGGGGCAGGACCCCCTTTGGCTCCCAGGCTCTGGTGGAGTGCCGCAGCCCGTGGTGACGCCCGTGGCGGCAGCGGCGGCGGCGGTCTGCGTGGAGCAGGCCACGCCCTACTGGGAGCTGGCCAGCGCCCTGGTTTTCGAGGGCGCGGGCTCCGCAGCAGCCTATGGGGCCATGCCGCAGGCAAGGACACCGGCGTCCATGTCATGGGCGAACGTCGAGCCACTGGGATACAGTCCGGGGCTTCCTGACGAATACGTGAGCGCTGGCCCCCATGCTCCCTTGATTGCCTGCTCGAGGCATGCCGTCGCTCGTTCGCTCGACGCACGCAATTGCGGCTCAAGGGTTGATGCAGCGCCTCAGTCGCTGGGGCCGCAGCTCGCGAATGGTGCGCCTTTTGCCCGCCGCCTCCTGTCTCCGAGCCCTACTAACAACACCAGCGGCCCCACCGCCGCCCTTCCATTGATCATGGCAGGCCGAGCTGCTGCTGTCTATCCGGGGTCGGGTCCCGGCCGCCCATGACTGCGAGCTGATGCCGGCCGCCTCGCTGCTGGCCCCCGCGGGCGCCCAGCCGGCGCCGCGCCCGGCCGACCCACCCGTGGCTGCAGCGTGCGCCGCGCGGCCAGGCAGGCAGGCAGACGCCGCAGCAGGCTGGGGCGCGGCGTCGCAGCGCGCCCCCGAGCGCGCCCCTGCCGCCGCCGCCTCCCCAGCCGGCCTCCTGCGGCTGAGGGTCCCTCCCGGCCGCTGCGGCGCCCCCGACGAAGCGGCCGCGCCGCCGCCGCCGGGGCTGGCGCACGGCCAGGGCCTGATCAGCAGCCCAGCCGGTCACGCACACGCGCCGCCGCGAGCGCCAATGCCGTTCTTTGCCAGCTACAACAGCCCGCCGCCGATGGCCGCCGCCCCCGACACTGGAGCCAGCGCGGAGCTGCCCGGCTGTGCGCCGTGGGGGGCGCAGCCCCTGGAGGTCTGGCCGGCGGACCAAGAGGTCATCGTGGCGCTGTCTGAGGGCGCCGCCCCGCTGCCGCTCTTGGACGAGATCGGCTCCGCGCTGCTGGCGCCCACGGCTGACGGCGCGCCCAGCCCCTACCGCGAGGTGTCGTCCTCCATCAGCTACGGTCCGCAGGCCGTCAGCGGCAGCCACGCTGCGACGGCGGCGGCGATGCTGCCCGTGGCACGGCCGCATCCGATGCAGTCGCTGGGTCCGGACGCCGCTGTGCGGGCGCTGGCGGCAGACCTGCAGGCCGTTCTGCCGCGCCTCGCCGCCAACGCGTGCGCGCCCGCCGGGCTGCCGGTCGGCCGGGTGGTGATCGGCCTGCGGCTGGGGGCCGGCGTGCTGTACTGGGAGCCGGGGCTTGTGGTGGCGGTTGCCGCGCGCAGCAGCGACGCGGGCGCCGCGGTGCTGAAATGCGTGGTGGACGCGATCCGATCATGGCTGTACATGCGGCCCCAAGCGGGCAGCGTCGGGCGGTGAGGCTCCTCATCGCACTTCTTTGGCGCCTACACACACACCCTGAGCGCATTGAGAGTGCGCGGGAACACGCAAAGCAGGCCGCTCGGGCCGTGAGTCGCTTTGGCATCCATGTTTCAGGGCTATCACAATCCTAGCCGCGGCACCAACCTCGTGACCGCATCCTTGTGACCGCCGCGCAGCGCCGCGAAGACGCTGCGACTTAGGGGCGCGGCGTCGCGCGCCGCGCGGTTGTGCATGTATATTCCACCCTTGGTGCCGCCGCCGCGCGCGCACGGGTACAGGGCGGCGCGCCCCGCTGCAGCCATGTCTCGGCTCGATTGCTCGGTGCTTCAGAATTGGCCCTGCATCCCGCGCGCACCTCCTCCGCGGCATACATAATAATATTCAGAAAAAGTTGGCTCAGAAGGCTCCCACGTGGGACGCCTGCATGGGAATGCGCAGTCCAAGCGGCACGGCTGCGTCCCACCCCACCCCCCCTTGGCCAAGGCGTCGGAGGCGGGCAGCAAATGTCCGCCGCAGCCTTGGGGCGGGGCGGGAAGAGACTATACTTGCCTGCTGGCCGCTCGTCCTACTATGTGGTGTGCATGGGTTTGGTTGCCGCCTGCCATTGACTGCTGCGCACCCGCGCCATGAACCAAGCGCATGGCGGCGTTCGATAAAGCTTCCAGTGCCGAGGGCTTCAGGGATAGTCGGTCAAGGGGTACACGCCGCCGGGGCGGCCCCGCGCACATGCTGTGGAGCGGCGCACGCGCTGACGCATCTCTCGCCAGGCCGCCTCGGCCGCCGCAACGAGCCGCGGCTGTCGCGGTCACGGCCTGCGCCTGGCTTTGACTGGCGCCGCCCCACCCCCCGCCCTCGCGGCGTGGCGCCCCACCTCGAGCCGGGCTCGGTTGGGTTGAAGTTTCGGTCAGTCTCCCCTCCAATAATTTGACCTTGTGCACCACACTGCATGGAGGGGAGGCACGCTCGCTTTGCGGCTCGAGCGCCTGTTGCGCTGAAGTGCGCCCGACTGCACCCCCTCTGCCTTGGCTGCCGTCCCTTGCCTCTCTTTCTCTCCGTCCGTCTCTGTCTCTCTGTCTCTCTCTTGCGGCGCCGCAGCAAGGGGCCTTGCGGTGGCCAGCGAGCAGCACGCATGTGTGCGTCGCAGCTTCAGCCTCCTGCGGAATGCTTAACGCCTGTTGTTGCTCGACACCTTCCGTCCGTCCCTCAAACGCTCCCCCCTCTGTTTCCTGAAGGATCCCCCTTGCCTTGCTGCCCTTTTTTCAAACTAAATGTCTGCTGCGCTCATACCACCTGCTCCTGCTGGTCTAACCCACGAACTTGGGCGAAAAGCTTTTTGCCGCCCCCCCTGCCTTGGCCGCCCCTGCGGGCGGCCGCGCATGGACAGGCCCGCGCCCCGCAACAGGGACGTCCTTTTAGATTATCACTGGCAGCGCGGCCGCCGAGGCCGCGCCCCGCCCAAGAGCACCGACGCCCGCGGCCTCCGCGGCCGTTGCCCGCAATGCAATGCTCAGGGGACCGGCCCAGGCGTGCTAGCCGAATCTTCTACCAATACAGCAGGCCCCCTTTGTTTGTGCCGCATCAACAATCATGCCGGTTCCGGGCGGTCAGCGCTGGCCATGCGAATGCTGCCGCCGTGCGGCCGACATCGCGCTCCAAAAGAGCCGATGGACGGCGCCTCGTCGGGCCAGGAGCTGCGCGCAGGTGTTCATTACCAGCAGGTGCAGTCTGCTCACGCCGCGCAGTCATTGTACCATTATTTCACATATCTCGAGTGCACACGGCGCAGTGTTGTCGGCTGCATGTGACTCGAGATACTGGCTATCGCAAGCTCTGCCCCACCGAGTCCACTGGGAGCGAGGCTGCTTTTTGTGCACGGCACGCCCCCAGCCAGGAAAGGTGCAAGCTGGCCGCGATGTCACTGCTCACCCGGTGCCCCTGCGCGCGTGGCGGTGCTGGCACAGCTCAGTCCCCCGGGCCAGGGCTGAAAGGTGGCCGCAGGCGCGCGAGCGCGGCCTGGGCTTCATTGTCCTGTGCAGGTGCTTGGCGCCGGTGCGTTGCGCTGCACATTGGTGTGCTGTCTCTGATGTCGTATCGAGATCTGGATCTCGCATGCTCGCATACCCGCCTGCTCTGCCATTTGTCTGTCACTTGCACAGGCAAGGTTGGTGCACGTGCTGTTTGGAGTGCAAACGGTATGACTTTCCACCGCTTGTAACGGTCAGGTTGTGAACGGATGCGGCCATACAACCGCAGGTTCCCAATGCTCAGCGTTTTGGTTGCTGCTGGGAAGTGGCCAGCCAGTCCAACATGCAGCTGTGGCTTGACTCATGATCTGGGCATTCTGCGCCGTAGCGGATGTGATTATACTCCATGATTGATATGCGCCTAATATATAAAAGTATACCTCATTACCTTGGAGTCGTAGTCGGCCGTCACCGTCTCACCGGGGATCAAAAGAGCAAGTGTGCGCCAAGCAGCGGAGTGCACAAAGCGAGTGGGGTATCCCTGCCCGTACCCGTTACGCCTAAGAATTATGCTTCAAAAACAGTGGTCAGGAGAAATCATGCTGCTTCCGCCACCACTGCGTTTCACAGTGCCACACAGTCACTCGTCGTTATCAGCGAGCTCTTGAACTGCCGGTAAGCCACACCCTGTGAGCAAAAGTTCCCACAAGTGACGGTGCTAGGTTTGCATTGCGCTGAAGAGGCAGCAATCAGACGCAGCGTGCTCCGGGTCTAACACACGATCTGACAGCTTCGACAAGATTGCTTTTGCATCCTTGCAGCTGCGTTTGGCGCATCGCTGCGCTCACCTGCCTGCATCGGATCGTCCCAAATCGCCAAGGCCTCCTTACAGCGGGGCGCACCCAGCACCAGCGCGACACACAGCATGAGTTCCGGCGCAGCGCGCCAGCGCAAGCGCAGCCACCCTGTTGCCCGAAGCAAGGGCGGATGGACGTCGGAGGAGGAGGCCGAACTCATCAGGCGTGTCACCTCGGCAGCTGGCAACCGCCGGCAGCCAGGGCTGCCTTGCCAGTTCTGACCTCGCTGCGCGCTGCCTTGCACTGTTGGGCCCACCAACACCCCCGCACCACGCGCCGCGCCACCCTCACCACCCACTTGCCTGCCCCAGCGCACTTTGTCATCCACGCACGCTGTGACGCGCGGCTTCTTTGTGCGCCAACCCACCCAGCACAACCCCGGCAGCAGAATCACCCGTTTCCCCCCGGCCGCCCCTGATGAGCCCCTGCTCACACCATACAACCCGCCAGGCTTGTACGAGAGCGCGGGGAGGGCAAGTGGTCACTGATTGCACGCGCATTGAACGAGTCCTTTGACCGCCGGGGGTTCTCAGAGAATGGGCGCACCGCCAAGCAGTGCCGCGAGGTGCGCCCAGGGGCGGCGCAGCCGGCGGGCGGTTGGGCGCATGGATGCTGCTGCGCGGCTCCCTCCTTGCGCCGGAATCGCCCTTGAGTAGCGAGAGCAGCTTGATGCCGCCAGCTCTCGCCAGCCGCCTGCCCCTTCTCAAACACCCATGACTTGCAACTTGCCTGTGATCCGCCTGGAGGCTGACGAACCCCCTGTTTCACCTGCACCGCGGCCTGTGCCCGCTCCTCCCGTCGCACCCCCAGCGCTGGACCAACCACCTGGACCCCAACATAAAGAGAGACCCTTGGACCAAGGAGGAGGAGCTGGTGCTGGTGGGCAGCTGCCAGCCCCTCCCAGCCCTGCAGCACCCCAGACTGCTAGCCCCTGCAAACCCGTGCCCCCAAAAGTTGCATTGCGTCTGTCTGTGCATGCGGAATCTCTGTGCTTCACAATCCTCATTTCCAGCGACGCACTGCCCTTCGCTTACGGCACGTGCCGTGCCCACCTGTGCCACCCACGCATGGCTCCCCCAGGTGGAAGGCCACAAGCAATTCGGCAACCGATGGGTCCGCATTGCGAGCTGCCTGCCGGGCCGCTCAGAGCATGCCGTCAAGGTGTGCGCAGCGGCCGGCGCCAGAGCGCCACGACACCCTGCGACGACGACCCGCTCAACGCTTCAACACGTGACGCATGGACGGCTATGGGGTTGCTCCCCATGTCTGCCGACCCTCCATGCTGCATGTCCTGTCTGCCCCCCCCCCCCCTCACTGGATCAGCTCTCCCTCGGTCGTTGCAGAATTGGTGGCACTTTATCCTCAGGCGCCAGAACCCGAGCCCGCAAGGTGGGGCACGAGGGGCGCCCTGGGCAGAGCCGCCATGCACCGCTCGTCCGTGGCAGGCGGCCCGACTGCAGTGCCATCTGCCCACCCACCCCACCCCCCTCTGTACCCGCGCACTGATGCCCCACTGCTCAGCCCGTCCCGATCGCTCACCCTGCCTCCTCCAGCCCGGGCAGGCCTGCGCTTGCAACCCCTCTTGCCACCCCACCCGCTGCTCCTGGGGCGCAGGCCCTAGGCCCCTGGAGGAGTACATGGTGCAGCTGGGGCTCCGTAAGCCCACCGACGAGGCCGCGGCTGGCAGCGGCCGCGGCCGCGGCGGCGGCGGCGGCGGCGGCGGCGGCGGCCCCAGGAAGCGCGCGCGGGCGCAGCCTGCGCCGTGCGCGGC
>NW_014010079.1:0-3240 GCF_000611645.1 Monoraphidium neglectum
GGTGTGGACAGGAGGGTGTGGGGGTGAAGGAGGGCGGGATGGGGGGGAGCGGAGGGGCTGCGTGGAAGGGGGTTGAGCGGCAGGGGCAATGACGGCCGGGTTTGGCAGATGGCGATGGACGGACGAAGGGCAGGGAGAGGGTGGGGGCACGAGGCATGCGTTGGCGGTTGTTGTCGGGGGTGGCGCCTTTGGAGCGCGCCCGCGGTCCCTGGTGCGAATGCTACTACAGGCCAGGCATGTCCACCCAGGAGGGGGCGTCATGTGAGTGCCGTGCATTGCAGCCAGCAAGGTTGCCCGCGCGGCGCCCCCCCGCGCCCCGCCCCCAGCCGCCGCGCGCCACGCACCACGCCCAGCATCTGCCCCGGCTCCACCCTGAAGTCGACCCCCGCCAGCACCGGCCGCAGGTCTGGCCTGTACCGAGCCCACACGCCCTGAAACTCCACGCCGCCGCCGCGCGGCCACCCCGGCGGCGGCGGCGATGGGGCCCCGGCCGCCGCCGCCCCCGCGTCCCCGCCCTCCTCTCCGCCGCCGCCGCTCCCGCAGCATGCAAGCCAGCGGCCGCGCGGGCCCCGTGCCGCGCCGCCCTTGCTGCTGCCGCCCTTGCCGCCGCCGCCCTTCAGCTCCTGCTCCTCTGAGATCGTCTCTGCGTACTGCAGCATGCGCTCCACGCTGGTCATGGAGTTCTCCAGCTCGGCGCTCTGGCGCACCACCCAGCTCAGCGCACCCATAGTGCTGCTCAGCTTGGTCAGCTGCGGGGGGAAGCGGGGAGGAGGGACCCGGTGGGTGGGGTGGAGAGGGTGGCGCAGAGGCGAGCGGGCGCTGTCGGGGCCCAGGGCTCATGGGTGGGTGAGCAGGGCCGTTTTGGGGGGGGGGGAGTCCCGTAAGCCGACGGGGAGGAGGGCCGCCGTCGGTCACAAGAAGGTGGGCGGGCTTGAGCTGCAACCAACAGCAGCATCAACTTCTGCTGCTGCAGCGGCAGGGATCTTGGGTTCCAGCCAGCACGCAGCTCACCGCCAAGCCCAGTACGGTGGGAGCGACCTGTGACGTAGGGCAGCGGGAGGGGCAGGGACAATGGCAGGACGAGGGCATCATGTTAGGGCGAGGGCGGCCAGGGGCGCCGTCGGAGCACACAAGCGGGCCCTTGCAGGCTCAAAAACGCACGCGCCTCGCCGGGACGAGGTTGTGTGCATCTGTGCCATTGACGCGAGGGGCGCCCTTGACAATCGTCACAAGTGTGACTTTTCCTGCCAACAGCCTATGCAACCCGCCTGTTCTGCCTCAAGCGTGCACCACATGCCCCATTCCCTCACGCGCCAAGCACGGCAAAATTAGAGCCTGTTGACCCCTTTTCCCGTGTCTGGCCCCGCCCCAGCCCAGCCGCATGATGGGCCTCATTGCTGCGGATGACATCACCCCCCCAGCAATTAACATCCTCCCACGGCGCCTGCCGTTTCCCCACCGCGAACGTCAGCACCCCACCCCGACCCACCCGCGTGATGAGCCCCATCGCCGCGAATGACATCACCGCCGTCACCATCAGCACCAGGCTCTCCAGCCGCACTCCCAGCCACCGCTGCAGGCCGCGCGTCGCCAGTGACCACTCGAGGGCGTGGCAGAAGGCGTCCAGGATCCCGTCCTGGATGCGGGCGCGCATGGGGGCGCCGAACGCGCGGATAGTCACCAGGCCCTGCGGTGGCCACGGTGGGAGGATGGGGGGGTGCTGTTTGGAGGGGAGGAGCGCCTTTGTGCTGGGAGGGGGTGCCACCCGGCTGGCAGCAGCTGCTGTTGCGATTGCTACTGCTGCTGCTACTGCTGCTGTTGCTGCTGCTATTGGGGGTGATTATGATCATGCCCAAGGTCGGCGCCCCAACTTGGTGTGACGTTTGAGCAGGGCAGCCCCCCGCACATACAAGCACTGCTGGCTGAAGCTCCGCCAAGGCATCAAAAACGGCGTGCAAGGAGGTTCAAATACGCAACCTCTGCGCCACTGGTTGTGCCGCGGCCCTGGCCACACGCTGGCCGCCTCTGCCGTGCACTGCCTGTCATGCGGGCGCCCTCCCTCACCTCGACCATCGCACGCATGCGCGCCAGCACCGGCGACCGCGCCGCCGCCTCCAGCCGCTGCGCCTGCGCGCTCGCGTTGACGTACAGCGTCCGCAGCCACCACAGCGCCGCGAGGGCCGGCAGGATCGCCGCGGCGATGGGCGGGAACGCCACCATCGCGAGCACAAAGTTTGACAGCTGGGTCATGAGGCCGGCCCACAGATCGACTAGGGTCTCTGGCAGGTCATCGTCAACCGCCCGCTGGTCCCCCGAAAAGCGGTTGAGGATGGATCCCGGTGCGTTGCTCGCGAAGAACGACAGGGGCGCGTGCAGCACGCCGCGCAGCGCCGCGCCGTGCGTGCGGCCCGCGCCGCGGGTGAGGGCGGCGAAGGCGAGCAGGAAGCCGAGGAGGCAGGTCGCGACGGTGGCGACGACGAGGCCGGCGTAGCGGACGACCCAGTGGTACTGCCACGTGACAGGGATGGCCAGGCCGAAGGCCAGGTCAATCACCGGGCGCGCAGGCGCGTTGGCCACCCTGCGGGGTCGGCGGAGGGGTTTGGCGGTGAGGACGCGGCTCGGCGGTCGGAGGGGTGGGGGCGTGGCATGTGCGGCGCTCGACTTCGTCGGCAGACGGTCCGACCAGAGCTGGCCAACTGGTTCGAAACATGCTGCATCAGCATCAAAAACGGAAGCGTGGAACGACGGCATCCGGGGCAATAGGGGGGGTCCTGTCGGCGGCCACACAAAGAGCGGAAGCTTCACGTGCCCGTGGGAGCCGGCGCCCGCCACTATTTCAGCATCATAGCGTGTCGTGTAGTGGCGCCCAGGCCAGGGCAGCTTCGGGGCGCGACTGGATATGCTCACCACTGGGCCAGCAGCAGGTTTGAGGTCAGCGCCACCAGAGGGCTGATGACGAGCGAAAACAGCGCCACCCCCAGCATGATGGGCTGCGAGTGGCGTGCGAGCGCGCCGTAGACGCGCCAAGCCACGCCGCCGCTGGCGGCGTCCTCCTCCTGGCGCACGTTGGCAAGGGCCAGCTGCGGTTTGGCAATCCTGCGGGGCGGTGGGCGCGCGCGCGCGAGCACAAATGTGTGTGTGTGTGTGTTTTTGTGTGTGTGTGTGTGTGTGTGTGCAGTGTGTAGTAATGTATTGCGATGTGTGTGTATGTGTGTGTGTGGTGGGGGGGGGGGCGGGTGC
>NW_014010079.1:3592-6469 GCF_000611645.1 Monoraphidium neglectum
GTGTAGTAATGTATTGCGATGTGTGTGTATGTGTGTGTGTGGTGGGGGGGGGGGCGGGTGCGTGCACATGCGCGTCCTGGCGTGTACACATGTGCGCACATTCGTGGGCACGGGCACTGGCGTGTGCGATCGTGCGTGTGCGTGCATATATGTGCGTGTGTGTGTATGTGCTGTGTGTCTGCAGTTGTGTGTGCGCGCGTCCACATGTGCATGTGGGTGTGCGGTTTCACTTAAGGGGACGTGTTGCAACACACATGGCTGTGCGCAGGGTCTGAGGGGCGGGCAGCTGATGCCCCAGCAAGGCTCATTGCATAAGGGTTAGTGGTGGTGCAATGATGGGGGCGCACAATGCCAACGTTTGCAGCCTGTCAGGCACGTGCGCAACGGCCAAGAGCCAGCCGAGGTAGTTGCGGAAATGGTCGGGCCTGCAGGGCTGCATCAGGGGGCTGCTGAATGGCTGCCCACTCTTTACATACAAGCCCACACCCTTGCGCCCCTTTTGCGCGCCCCGAACCACCCACCAGTTTGACGCCTCCGCCTGCTTCTGCCGCCCGGCCCCCGCGCGCGCCGCCACCGGCATCGACATGGCTGTCCCCAGGGACGACCTCGCCAGCGGCGCGTGGCCCGGCGCAGCCCGCCTGGTCCCGCTGCCGCGGCGCGCGGCGACGCCAGACCCCTCCGACCGCTGGGCCGCCACCCGGCCCGGCCCCAGCCGGCTGCCGCCGCGACCCGGGTGAAACAGGCCGTCCAGCAAGGGCCCGCCGAGCCCCCTGCCACGCCCCCCGCGCCCCGTGCCGCGGCCCCCACGTGCCGCCCCGCGCCCGCCGCGGCCGCGTGACGCGCCGCGGCCGCGGCGGGGTCGGCCCTCGAGGGGGGCAGACATGTCCTGGGGCAGGACCGATCCGGCGACACTCAGGCTCATGGAGTCGCCGCCTGGCCCCAGCCACATGACCGGCTGCGACTGGGGCCGGTATGCAAAGCTTTTTGAGACGAAGTCGCTGAAGCCCCGGCTGACCATGCGCGCAAAGGTGCCCTGGCCGCGCAGGCCGGCGCCGCTCGGCGCCCTCTGCGCGCCCAGGCTCGAGCTGGCGCGTGGTCCGATGCTGGTCAGAGGCTCGATCACGGAAAAGGGCTCGGTCGCATAGCTGAAGGGGCTGGCAAACGCTGACTCATTAAAAGCGACGCTCGGCCCCGACTCGAGCCTGCCAGACCCGCCCGCGCCCTGCGTCGGCGCGCCGTCACCGGAGGCAGCCGGTCCCGCAAGCGGCGCCCCGAACGGGCTGAGCAGCGTGCCATCCGAGGCAATGAACCTCGGGGACGCGTCATCGCCGCCGCCGCCGCCGCCGGGTTCTTCACTGCCTTCTTCGGGGATGGCCGCCTCCAGCCCGCCGCCGCCGGCCGGCCCCACGCGGTCGCTGACGACGCTGCCCCCCTCGGCCGGCAAGACGGCGCCGCCGCCGCCGCCGCCGCCCTCGTCGTCGTCGAAGTCCTCGTCCCGGCTGATAATCGTCGGCAGCACGTCGTTGAATCGGACGTGGTGGTCTGGCCCCTGGTGGTGGTGAGGGCGCTGGCCTGGGGCCGCCTCCGACTCGACCCCTTCCGGCACGTCCTCAAAGCGCACGCTGTGCCGCGGGCCGCCGAGCGCGCCAGGGAGGCCTGAGAGCCCTCCGCCCTGGCGCATGAGTCCGCTGTGCGCCCGGCCCATGCTGGGGCCCGCGGCGGCGGCGGCGGCGAGGCTGCTGCCCGGCCGTTCCGGGCCGCCGCGCGGTGGGTCCAGCACGCTTCCTGGCCGCAGGAGCGTGCTGCCCTGCCGCAGGCGCATGCTGCCGGGCCGCAGCAGCGCACTGCCCGGCCGCTCCAGGCCGCCCGAAGCCCGCGACCCCAGCCGCAGGAGCCCGGCAAAGCTCCGGCGCGCGCCCCGCGCGAGCGACAGCCGCGCCGAGCTCCCGCCGAGCGCGAAGAGGCTGCCGGGCCCGCGGCGGGGCGACTCGGGGCCCGCGCTGCTTGTGGTGCCGTCGTCGGTCTCGTCCAGATCATCGCCATCGTCGTCGTCCCCCTCCTCATCCTCGTCCTCGTCCCCGTCATGCTCATCCTCGAAGACCGCGCCGCGTGCATTCTCCAGCACGCTCGGCAGGCTGCCGTCCGCCGGAGCGATCCCCGCGTTTCCTGCGATTTCCTGCGCACCCGCCGCGCCGCGCGCGTGCCCGCCCTCCTCGCCCTCGTCCCCCTCCTCGATCAGCGCCGGCCCGCTGGGCAGCGAGCTGTCCAAGGTTGACTCATACACCGACATCATCGTCTCGATGCCCGGCGACGCGAAGAGCTGCTCGACCGTGATCGCGCGCGACAGCGTGGCGTGGATCGTCGGGCTGCGCGCGATCCGCCGCGGCGCGGCCCCGCCCGACCCCACCGACGCCTGCGCGTACGGCAGCCGTGCAGGGGCGGCTGAAGACGCCGCCGGCGACGGCGGCCCGCGGGGCGGGCGGCCCTGGTCGTCATCGGCGGCCGCCCCGTCGTCATCGCCGTCGTCGTCGCCGCTGCTGATGCTGGCGTCCTCAACGCGTAGCTCTGGCAGGTCGCGCGCCACGATCGAGCGCCAGGTGCCACATGCAATGAGGCGGCCGTCCCGCAGCACCGCCACGCGGTCGCAGCGTGGCAGGAATTGGACCTGGGGAGGGGGCCGGTGTGCGCGCGCGTACGTGTGTGTGTGTATGTGTGTTGAGGGGCAGCTGGCGGCCACCCCTTCCAAGCGGTCTGGCATGCACACGCATGTGTGTACGAACATACGCACGCACACACGCATACAAACTAAACTGCAAATACAAACAAACCCAGAGACCCCAAACTAACTTTGACCACCCCACCCCGCCCCACCACGCC
>NW_014010078.1:0-4404 GCF_000611645.1 Monoraphidium neglectum
GCTGTTGGGTGTGGCGGGTGGTTGCGGGCGGGGCCGGGAAGGGGGGTAGCAGGGAACCTGCACGGTGAAGGCGCGTGCCATGCGTGTGCGCCCGCTCGCATGGGTGCGGGGTCGTGCTGCGCACGCATGTGTGTGCGCATGCGCGCGTGTGAGTCTGTGCACGCTATACATGCTACTGTATACCACCGCACCCATGACTACCCTCATGCAAGCGTTGCCTTATGAATTGCAGAGCCCCGCGACGCGTCTTGTTGCGGTCCCAAATAAGCTCACAATCGCCGCCCTCGGCCCCGTGATCGCTCTCAGGTGCACTCGCGCCACGGCGAGGGCCGCAAGCTGGGCGCCACCATCCGGCAGGTGCTCGAGAACAGGGTGGGCCAGGTGGCGGACGCGCCAGAGGTCCAGCACGCGCTGCAGGTGGGATTTTTGGCCGGGGAGGGTGGAAGTGCGCTGGCTTTTGGGGGGCCAGGGCGGCGGGGGCTGGTATGGTTGAAGGTTTCGGGGTTTCCATAGCGGGGCTGCCAGCCGGAACCCACAAGGACGAGATAATACCCCCAGGAGTGCATGTGCAGCCTTGTGCATGATCCTGGCCGCCGGGTTGAGCCCCCCGCGCTCCCCGCCGCCACGACCCGCCACCCTCCTGCAGGCGCGGTCCGCGATCGCGTCCCGCTCGTACCACCGCTTTTTCGAGCTGTACGCGTCGGCGCCCAACCTCGGGCGCGCGCTGCTGGACGTGCACGTGCCGTCGATGCGCTGGCACGCGCTCAACGCGCTCGCGCGCGCGTTCCGCCCCGGCGTCCCGCTGCGCGCGCTCGCGGAGGCGGCCGGCTTCGCCGCGCGGCCGTCTGCGGCGGCCGCCGCTGCGGAGCGGCGGGAGCGGGAGCGGGAACGCAGCCGCGGCGGCGGCGGCGGCGGGCCGCTGCCGGGGCGCGGGAGCGTGGTGTTTGATGGGGACTATGCGGCGGTGGAAGACGAGGGGGCGGGGCTGGCCGCAGCGGAGGAGTGGGCGCTATCATGTGGCGCGGTCATCGTGGATGGTGGGTCACCCGCGCGCGCGCATCTGGCACGCTCGCTTTCACGGGACCGCGGGCGCCGTGCGGTCTTTCCCATAGGGACAGACCAGGCCGATCCCACACACATGCATGCGCTCTCACTCGACCCGCTCTCGCCGTCGCCGCCGCCTCCCTTCCATCCGCGCCGCCCCAGGCCCCGGCGGCGAGCGGCTGCTTGACGGCAAGGCCTCCTGCGGTCGCGGCGTGCTGCACGCGCCCCCTGAGAAGGGCAAGGTCGCCCACGGCGACGTCAACCTCGATATCCACGACTTCCTCGCCAAGATCGCTGCCTAAGGCGATCTGACGTGGTCCGATGCGATCTGGTCCGGCATCTGGTCCGAGGCGGCGCCCTCTCCAATCTGGCCCGGCCGCAGCCGTCCCCCCTCGATACCCCACCCCTCCCTCAAAAAGACCGGCGGCGGCCTGCCGCCCGTCAATGTCCCGTCGTTGCCGGCGCGCCCTCCTCGCGCAAGTCGCGTTGATGGGGAGGAGCCCTGATTTTTCCGGCCGTGCACTGCACTACCGTGGGCTTCGCATCGCATATGCATTGAGTCCTTCTGTCGTCCCTTCCTGCGGCCCCCTGCGACGCCCGCGAGCCAAGGGCCGCACTCGCTGAATGCCTAGACATGGCTCTTCTCCTCCTCTCCATCGCTGACTGCTGCCGCGGATCGACATGCACCTCGGTTTTTCGCCCGCCGTCATCGCCTCGTATCTGAGGCCCGTTGGGCCAGGCCCCCGCACCTTCCCGCCGCGGCGCCGCCCCTTGGGCGACGCCCGCCACGACGCCCGCACCCCGCACTCTGCCGCCCATCACGCGCCCAAGGTCCCCGGCCCCGCCGACCGCTGCTTAGCCGAGCCCAACCTCACCATCGAGACTGCTGGACTCCCCAGGCCGTCACGTGGACGCCCAGCCGCCATGACTGCGGGACTACCGACGTCATCAACGTAAGCGCCCAGCCGCACTGGTACGGATTTCTGGTCATTCGCCGCCGCCGCGACGTGCAGCGGCCGTCTTCAGGGGCACAGCCTCCGCCGGACGCCCGCGGCGTCGAACCTGTGAAGCAGCTGCACCGTTGGTGGCGGCGCTTCGGGGATGTTGTGGGGGCGTCGGAGTTCCGACGGGCAGCCAGGCCGGCGCCGCGTGCTGCTGGAGGGAGCCTGTGCTTGCTTGTGCTCGTGCCGTCGCGCCTGCTTGCTGCTTGCGTCGTGCCTGCCGTTCGCGTGCATGCGTGCGTGCGTGCGTGTGTGGTCTGGCGCGGTGTGGCGTGAGGCCATCGGTTGGAGCACCCCTGCACAGCATCCCATGCTCGTCTCCGTGCTGCCGGCAGTCGGCGGGCGAGGCGCCGGCAGCCGACTTGTCGAGAACTCTTCTCACCCGCCTAAGTGAAGCCCGCCTCGCTCCCGGAGCCCCTCAATCCCATCTGACGCACTGGCTGGCGCCCATCCCAAGCGGCCGGCCAACAAGCCTCCCCTGCAGCGAGCACCCAAGCCCTCAACACTAAGAAACAAAACGCCCGCCCCGAGGTGGCGCCTCATGTGGGCGCCTCGCCTCGCCTGAAGACTGCACGGGCGCGCGCGCGCTGCGGACGCCGCTCCTCATGAGGCGGCCGACAGTGTGCGCGCGCCGCGCCGCCCCCCTGGCGGCGCTGCCCGCGCGGCGCGGCCGCGGCCGCCGGTCCTCATCAGGCGGCCGCACGTGCGCGTTTGCCATGCGGCGCCGGCCTGCGGCGCGGCCGTGGTCTTGCTCTTGCAGACCGCAGCGGACGCTGTGTTTTGCCTGGACAGACGGCGGCAGCGGCGGCCGTGACACTGAATGGCAGGCAACGGGTGATAGCGTAGCGGTGTGGTTGGGAATCGTCAAGCGAGGTTGCCTGTGGCATGGAGGCGTGCAGCCGGGTGGCAAGCTGAAGCTACAGCACCGCGGAGCGTCGGGCAGCCGGGGCAGTGGCAGCAGTATCAGTGGCAGCAGTAGCAGCAGAGGCAGCAGCAGGATCGGCAGGCGGAGTGGGAGGCAGCGCGGGCATCGGTGGCAGCAGAGATAGGTGGGCGTGTCGCAGCAGCGGATCTGCAGGCAGTCATGTGTGCACGTGTCGAGTGACATACTCTGTTTTTTGCATCGAGCTCCCTGCACACGTCGCTGGCGCTGGCGTCTGCTGATGTAAAAGGCGACTTGTCTCATATTGAACGTGTGCAAGAACGAGCTGTCAATCTCTGAGGGGCATGTTGCCAGTTGGTGCCTGACAGCATTGTGTCTGCTCACGATGCGAGCAATGAGGGATGAAGGGGACGTGTTGACCAGAGTGGCTCCGGAACCGCTGATGTGGCACGAAGCACAGAACCCCCCTTACACAGCTTGGTCGACGTATGACCACATACATTTTCACACCCGCTGAATCGTGGCGGGCTTTTGATCTCCCGCAACACCGCGGATCTGACCCGTATTGCGTGTCCACCAGTCAATTTATCAGCCTGTGTGAGTGATGGAGCCACAAACCGGATTGATAAGGCCTTCGCCCTGCTCCATCTCGCCCAAGCGGCGCTGCGGCTCGTGCATTGACGCTCTCGTTTCGAGGCGCTCAGCGAGGAGCATGGCGACATGGAACGCCATACTCGCCGCCCTGCCTGGTTACATCGCAATCGCACCCGTTACCATGTTACTGATAACAGCTTCATGAGCGCCGCGCCCGCTGCACGCCTCGTCGCTCCCAAACCTCGCCCCTCTGCAGCAGAGCCCGCACTGCTGCCGGCCGCGCCATGCCTGTCGTCCTCCAAGTGGACTTTCCCTATGACGGTGGGGCCCCAGATATTCGGCTAATGCCTTGAGCCCCCCACCCCTCCCCATTCCGGCCCCTGACGGTCCCCTGCCTCGTGCGCAACGCCGGCGCCGTCACAGCGCCGGCGGCTCGCGGGCCACACTCCTGGGCGGCATCCTGGGTCGTTTTGGAGTATTGAATGCATCGCTGACGTGCCACGCCGCGCGTGGGTGCCGCGCAGGGCCGTTTGGGGAGGCCATGGTTCCGGCAATGAAGGGGATGGCGGAGTCGATCGCACAAGAGAAAGGGCTGATCTGGAAGGTCTGCCTATGAGCAACAATCCTGAATGGGAAGCCCGCTCTGAGCACACCTGCTGCTCAGAGCTGCACCCCAGCATACCCCCATGTTCTGCGTCTAGACCTACCCAGGGGGCTGCTTCACGGAGTGGAAAAGATCTGGAGCCGCCTGCTCGGCCGAGTCAGCTCCATCCCACCCCTGACACAGCGACGTCGCCCGCTCCTTCACTCGCACAGCTTGCCTGGACAATCTTGCCTTGGCGAGCAGTGCTAGCAAACGCGCGCGCGCGCGCGCGCACACAC
>NW_014010078.1:4952-6664 GCF_000611645.1 Monoraphidium neglectum
CACACACACACACACACAGATCTGGCTCGAGCACCAGTCGTCCAAGGAAGCAGGCGGGATCTACCTTTTCCAGGACCGGGCCAGCGCAGAGGCCTACCTCGTGATGCACGCGCAGCGCCTGAAGGGCTTCGGGATCCCCGAGGTTAACGCCAAGATCTTCGACGTGAACGAGGCGCTGAGTGATGTCACCAAGGCGGTGCTGACGGCCGGCGGCGGCGGCCGCGGCCGGGGCGGCGCCTGAGGCGCGGCGGCGCGGCCGCTGGCGGCGGGCACGGGTCGCGTGGGCGGCAAGGTGGGTGTGGGCCCGGCGGGTGCGTGCGAAGAACCTGGAGGTGGTGCGGGCGAGCGCTACTACCACCACTACATCCATGGCTGCCCGGCAGACAGCTGCTGGGGGTTGCTTGCAGGGTGCCCGCGGCAAGCCCCATCCTGCTGGGCGCGGACTGCACGCATCTGATCGCTCGCGTGTGGTGTTCCCATGGCACTGCGGGCCTATGCCTGGACGGGTGCCTGGTGGCTTCGAGGCAGCTTCTCCCGTGCAAATTCGTCACACGGGACGATATTCCTAGAGAAACCGTGTTGAGTTTGTGTTACAAGAAAGTCGGTCAGAGTTGACCGACCGGGTGGCAGTATACAATGCTCTCGAGCCTAATGTTGGCTGGTGCTTGCTGATGAGTCAGGCATTGGGACGTTCGTACAGAGCACAGGCAACCGAAATGGCATTTCCGGGTGCCTGCTATTGCGCACGCTCTCGCGGAAGCGCTTGAGCGGTTGAGGGGGACGTACAGCGCAATCGGGCGCCGCGTCGCAGCGGGACCCGATGACGCGATTGCGGTGCCCGCCGCTCGCCTCCAGGCCGGCGACGGCAGGGGCGCGGGGTGCCAGCAGCCGCCGGCGGGCGCACGGCCTCAGCAGCCTTGGCCTTTGCATCTCCTCATCTCTCACCCTCATCACCCCTTTATTACCGCGCCGAAGCGGGGTCCCCAACTCCAGCGCTCCCCCCCTCCCGCAACACGGCGACCGCCGCGGCGGGGCGCGGCCAGTCACGGGCCGCGCCCCGCGCCCGCGGCCGCGGCGCTTGCCGCCGCCCTGGCGCACACCGCGGCGTGCAGGCGGTGCACTCTGAGGCGTTCATCTATGCTCAGCCCGGGCCCGGCCGGGCCCAGCTCGGGCCATGGCAGCGACAGAAACAAGAGGACACCCTGCGCCATAGCGTACCGCGCCGCCGCGCCGCCGTCGCCGCCGCCGGCGAGGAGGTCCTCCACGGCAGCTGCGCGGCAGCTGCTCAGCGCCTCGTCGTACAGCACGCCGTAAGCGTCGGGCAGCGGCCGCTCGGGCGCGCCGCCGCCGCCGCCGCCCTCGGCCCAAGCCGCCCCATGCGGGTGCTGCTGCGACGCGCCGCCGCCGCCGGCGAAGCTGCCGCCGCCGCCTGCCTCGGCTGCGGCCGCCAGGGATGACGTCACCACCGCCAGCAGCGCCTCCGCCACTAATGAAAGCTCCCGCAGGTCTGACGGCGCCGCGGCCGCGAGCAGCTGCCGTGCGGCTTCCTCCTGCCGCCAACGGTCCGGGTGGAGGTCGCCGCCGCCGTCGCCGCCGCCGCCGCCGCCGCCGCACTGGGGGTCGTGCGACGCGCAGACAGCCTCCAGAATTTGGAGAGACATCAGCTGCAGCGCCGCCCGCTCGGACTCCTGGTGATCAGAGACCGCCAGCGC
>NW_014010077.1:0-6114 GCF_000611645.1 Monoraphidium neglectum
GTGTTGTCGTTGTCTGCAGCAAGTTGTCCAGCAGGGAGGTGGTGGCGCCCACAGTGCTGGTCAAAGAGAGCCTCCCGGACGCTGCTGCTGCCGACGTCGCGGTCACAGGCTGGGGCCCGGCAAGCAGCCAGTTGACCGCCAGCTTTGCGGTCGTGGTGCAGGGTGGGCCCACGTTTGCAGAACAGTCGTACACGAAGGCCATGGCCTCGCGGCCATCAGAGTGCCTGCGGGTCCGGGGCCGGTGCGCAGCAAGGGGTTGGGTGCTTGGGAGCATTGTGGCTTGCTGCGCCCGCGTGGCCAATCCTTTGCATCGTGAAGGGAATCCAAGGCGCGTGAAGAAATACAGGAGCTTTCTCGGCGTAAAGATGGCTGCGCCCATGCATTTGCATCGTGCGTGTAAAGTCGCCGTGTGCACTGTAGCGCAGCACAAGGGAGGGGGGCTGGGGGTGGCTTTCGCTGGGCACAAGTAGCACTTGCAGCGTTTGCATGCAGCCCAGCGGCTACATCCAGGCGGGCTCACGTTATCTTCGCCCCGGCGACGCTGGGGGTCAGCGTTGCGGTGAGAAGTATGGCTGTGGATGTGCAGGGGGATACGATGCTGGTGGAGGTCGCGTCGGTGGCCGTGGGGCCGTAACGCATGTTGCAGGTCCCCAGCGGAACGGCCGGGTTGCCGGGAGCCCTGCAGTTGAAAGTTGGGTCCAAACAGACAGGCAGCATTTGGGTCGAGCTCGCAGGCAGGATTGTGCCGCAGCCAGCACCTGTCAAACCAGACAGCCGCAGCCGCAGGGGTCGTACACAGAGGGTGGAATTGCGGCTGTGTGTGGGAACGTTCAAGAGCCATGCTGCGTTGGCGCCGCATGAAGACACTCACATGGTCACGCCGAAGCCGTTCGCGATCAGCACGGCTGCAGCCAAGACGCCCGACGTGCCAAATGGCGCCTGCGCCGTCCAGTAGAACAGACTGAAGGCGCCCGGTGCAGAGGCGGCGCCGAACCCGATTGTGGGGGCGGGGGCGCCATATTTGACGCTCCTGGCGCCGGTCTTGGCCTGATAGTCCCAGAGCACCCCGATCTCGGCGGGTGTTAGGAGGCTCATCGACTCCAATGGGGGGTACCTGAGGGCGGGTTTGAGGGCAGCTGGTGAGAGCCGGCAGATATCTGGAAATCAGGGGGTAGTGCATGCCGGCAATGTTGACTGAAGGTCGTCCGGATGACGCAAGCACTTGCAGTGCACCACAAGTACCGTACCAGCTGCTGCCAAGAGGCTACACATAATTGAACATCAACAGAGGGCCAGCACAAGTTCAACTTTTGTTCTTTGTCTAGGCACCATCCACCTGCTGCCGCAGCGCTGATGACAGCGATCACTGGCATGCACAAATGCGGCAGAATGAGCTGGCATCTGCTAGTGCAACCGCCCACATGCGCGAACCACGGCCATCCGACCCGCTCACATGACGCAGCCCCTGTATTTTCCTGTGCCGTCTGCGTTCCACAGTAGGGCGGCAAAGTCCGGGCGCGAGGAGGGGCTGACAACCAGCGTGTCAAAGGCCTGGCCGGCCGCCGTGAGGGCCGCCTGCAGGAAGCCAACGCTCGTGGCGGATCTGACAGGTGGTGGGGCAGGCCGATTCGGGCGCGGCCAAGCAAAGGTGTTTAAAAAAGACGGACAGAGCACAATTACAGGCCCCAAAACCCTTCTGGGCGTGGGGCCTGGCCCCAGCCGCATCGATGACGCACGCACGGCTGGGGAGTGCGCAGTGGGAAGTTGGGGCCTGAATCCAGAGTCGGGCCCAAACAGTCTCAAGGGTGGAGAGCGGCCGAATAATCTTGAGTTTGTGCCTATCTCACCCGGAAGCGACTCCGCTGGGGTTAGTTATCACCAGCACGGTGTTCCCTGTAACCTGCCGCATTTGCGCCTCGGTTCCCGCCACCCAACCGAACCAAACAAGCAGAAATAGAAGGGCGCGCCCATGTTGGGGCGCGCCCATGATCGAAAGCCCTTGGAGGCGCGTCGCCAAGATGAGTGTGGCCGTCGGAACGCGGTCGGATTGGTCTACACGACGGAGGGACGAGCAAGTCGATAGATTCGACTGTAAAACTGTCTGATTATAAATGAACCAGGCTACTGAATAAGAGCCCTTTGTGTGGCGAAGTGCGCAGACGCGAACAGGTAGCAGATTAGGACAACGGCGCCCACGTCACGGTGTGAGTTCAGTGGCCCGCCCAGTGCTGTGGTTGCACACCTACCCGCAAAACAACGAGAAAGTTTTTTGTGCCAGCCAGGATGCCTCTCAGTAGCTCGCACGGCTGCTTGCTGGCCCTCATGGCTGGCCTGAGCAGCCACGGAGCGGCCCCCTTCAGCCGCCGGAAGGGCCCTGGATAGGATGGGATTACGCGCGCACTTGCGACGCTGAGTGAGGCAGCGCAGCTGAAGTCACACAACACTTCATTTGAGCAACCTGCAGTAATTGCTGGCCCGTCCACAAGCAGATCTGCTGCCATGTGCAGCCCCGTTGTGTTGTTGGTGTTCGGGCAGCTCGCCCACACCCACCACCCCCGCTGCTGTTGCCTGCTGCTGAGGACTGCCGCCTGGAGCCGCTCCGATCCAAAGGGCTTGCGCTGCCACACGCCGCCTGCATGCTGTGCTGCGGCCCTAACTGCCACCGCTCTGTCATTGTATACGATCAGCAAAATCTCCTGTTGCACTGCAGACTGCACTGAGAGCAGCACGTTCATAACCTTGTGACCACAGAGCAAACACCACGGATTCAAAATTCTGTCCAATGCAGCTGCCACGACCTGCCTCCAGCCAGCAATGATTTCATAACGCATCTTCTCTGAAAAATAAAATTTAAGCTGGCCAACGACGCTCGCAGCCGACATAAACAGCGCCGGAGCCTGGCCCTGCGTATCACGCCGCCGCGGTCGCCGCCGCCGCGGCCGCCGCCCCCGCCCGCGGCCCGCCGGCCGGCGCCGCGTACCACTCCCCCGGCCGCCGAACGATCAGGCGCGCGGGGCTGACAAACACATCCGAGTACGCAGTCTCCCGCGACAGGAACGCCGGCGCCGCGTCGGCGCCCGCGCACACGATGGTGCTGCCGCTGCCTGTCATGAACACCGAGCTGAACGGCTGCCCGCCGGCATCCCCCTCCGCCGCCAGCCGCTCCTGCAGCGCCCGCAGCTCTGGCAGCGTGTCAAACGCGGGCTGCTCGAGGTCGTTCACGGTGAGCTCGTCCGACAGCTTCCCGGCAGCTGCCATGCGCTCGAGCAGGCCCCGCGGGTCCTCCTCGCTGCGGCGGCCGAGGTCGAGCGCGCGGAAGATCTGGGGCGTGGACAGGCCGATCGGCGGCTTGACCAGCAGCAGCGGCGTGTCCAGCGGAAGCGGAGGGGGCACGTCCTCCACGATTTCCCCGCGCCCAGTGCAGTACGCCGCCCCCGATGAGAAGAACACCGATATGTCGGACCCGATCTCCCCGCTCCACTCCAGCAGCTGCGCGTCCGTCGCAGGCCGCCCGCACAGCTCGTTGGCCGCCCACAGCGTTGTTGCGGCGTTGCCGCTGCCGCCGCCGAGGCCGGCGCCGTGGGGGACGCGCTTGTCCAGGCGCACGCGGAAGTGGGTGGACACCCCTGCCTTGCGACGGTACAGGTTGAGCGCCTGCGGCGGGGCAACCGAGGAAGATTCATCACAGCAGGCAGCAGCCGCTGCGGCGGCGGCGGCGGAGGGCTTGCAGCAGCGTTGCAGGGGGCCGTGCGACTGCAAAGTGCAGGGAGGCCGACGAAACCTGCGGCGCCCAGCCGGGCTGCTGAAGCTCTCGGCCCCTCAGCCCGGGCCCCGTCCGCCACCGCCTTTGCCACAGCCGGCCCCAGCGCGGCTGCCGGCAGTCCATGGTTGCGCCCCCCTTCAACGCCGCGCCCCTGCGGCCATCGAGGTTGTGGCGCCAAGGCCGCCAGCTGCCCCCAGCCCGTCACATGTGCGCACCGACCGCCCCCTGCCGCTTGCTCTGACTGCCCGTTTTCCAGCCCACCCCCCACCTTGATGACTAGGTTGCGCTCGTCGCAGGGGATGGTGGGGTCGCTGCACTGCAGCACGTCCACCGCGGCGCTGTCAGGCAGCACCTCGAGCTCCATGTCATCGCCTAGGTCGATGACCTGGCGGGCGGTTGCGGCCGGTACGGGCGGACGCTTGTGTGTGTATGTTGTGTATGTTGTGTGTGTGAGTGTGTGTGTATGTTTGTGCGTGTGCATGTGCGTGTGTGTGTGTGCGTTTGTGTGTGGTTTGTGTGATGATATGGGTGGGTGCGGGAACATTGCGTTGCGATGGCACAGGCAGGCCCGCTGCCGTGGTGCGACCTGCGAATCTGCGGTTGAGCGGCGTGGTCGCACAGGGCTTCCGGATCCAAAACCCACAGACGGCGACCTTAGCATCCAGCATGTGAGGGATTGTTCTGATACCCATGCACAAAGTAACATTTTGTGTGCTTCGCGGTCTCACGTGGAAGAGCGAGGCGAGGTCATGGTACCCGTCCTCGCGCCGCCGCATTATCCGCAGGAACAGGTTCACCTGAAGATGCGCGCGCCGCGGAAGGCGGGGGCGCCGTTCGGCCAATGAGCGGGCGGACGGGCCTATCGCTGTGAGCGCCGACGCAGCTGTACTCACAGCAGCGCGCTCCAGAGCTTGGTCCACCGCGATATGCCTGCCACCCGGCACCTCTCAGGGCTAAATACATGCCCTGTGAACAGCTGATTGCTCAAAATCGTTCGCAAACCCACCTTGGAGGGCGAAAACACCTGCATTCCGTCCCCAGCGCTCGCGAGTGCCACATGCCGGGGTTGGCTGCGGCAGGTCTGGCGTGTGATGCATAATCTGGGACACCTTGTTGCGGACTGGAAGGGTGCCTGTGCCCGCATGCGTCTCGACTGCATATTTGCTGAGACAAAGAGATCTTCGAGGTGTGTCGTGACTGTAAGGGCAATTTAGGAATGCAATATGGGTAACGTTGATCGCGTCTGCTTCCGTAGCAGACGCAGAGCAGACGGCAGCAAATCACTTCGTTGAACACCGGTCTCGTTGGCCGGTGCGTTGTGTGCTCGTTGAGCAATCTATGCAATGCGACATTACTAGAATACAGCGTGCTGTGAATACTATCGACACTCCATTACGGTCAGGTTTGATCACACAGTACTGTACACAGACCGGCCCGGACACAGCCATCCTCACTATCGGGGCTCTGTCACTCAATCCTGACGTGGCGAGGGCCTCTAACTCCTTAGAACCAACCTACCCTGGGTGCTGTCTATCCACACCGCCTGGCTGGTGGCAAGAGAGCGTGGCTCTCTGGTTGGCCCGGGGGAAAGAACGCCAGGTTTCACCTGAGCCTGGCAGTCACTACGAGACTGACAGCAAATATACACCTGGGAGCAGCGGGAAGGACCTCGTGGGCGGCGGCCCTTGAGCGCGGTGGCGCCAGCCGCACGCCCGCAGCAGCTGCGCCTGTGTGCGCGTTGGCGCCGCCAGTGCGCCATCTCTCCTGCCCGCGCCCCGCCCCCTGCCGCCAAGGGCGCTTGCCCAGCCGCCACCCTGTTGGATCCGGCCACCCGCGCAGCCGCGGCCGCCGCGCCCGGTAGGGCTGCAGCCGCGCGCAGGCGCGCATGGCGCCGCCCCGCGCCGCCGCCGCCATCGGCACCGGCGACGAGCCGGCGCTGGCGCCGCAGTGGCTGAGGGGCGCACCCGCCTCCCCCTCGGGACTCCTCCCTGGTGAGCGCGCCCCGCGGAGCGCTGTCCTGGCCGCACTCTACAGTCGCGTGCATGCTACGCTCCGGCCCAAACCGCTATCCGCGCGACCGGCTCCTGCCTCGCTGGCCGGCCCCTCAACCCCTCCGATCCCTCAACCCCACCGCCCCGGTCTCCCCCCTGCGACATTCTTCCCACCCAACCAGGCGACCGCGGCGCCAGGCTGCGGCCCGCGGAGCCGCGGGACCGCGGCAGCGGCGCGCGCCGCGGCGCGGCGCACGGCGCCGGCGCCGCCTCGAAGGCCGACGAGCGTGCGTCCTGGAAGCGGGACGCGTACCCACCCGGCGGCGCCGGCGGCGGCAGCAGCGGCGGCCGGGGCTGGGG
>NW_014010076.1:0-606 GCF_000611645.1 Monoraphidium neglectum
GTGTGTTTTCCAGGCCCACTCGTCTATAGTTTGTAAGGTCCATGGGGGTATTCTTTTTATAAAGTAGCACTGTCTCGCTCCTTTTCCATGCATCTGGCGTGTGCCCCGCGGCCCACATCAGCTGCATCAAGGCGTGCAGCGCTTCGTGACCCGCTTGCGGGAGTGCCTGCAGCACCTCGTTGACGACGCCGTCAGGCCCCGGGGCCTTGCCACGCGCCAGTGTGCGAACGCATGCGTGGTAGGCCGCCACGTCTGCGACGTTTTTGTGCAGCCAGCGCCGACGGCCAGGGCCCGTTTGGTCAGGGGCCAGGAGTTTGAACGCATCAGTTTGGTTCGGCGCCTCAAATGGGTATTTCCTGGGCGCCTCTGCAGGCAGGTACTTCCCATTTTTGCTGTTGCGCGGGGCAGCCACCTTTTGGGACATGAAGTCTGTCACTATGCCTATTATCTCCTCGGGGTTGGTCGTGTTTTTGCCAGTGGCGGGGTTGTGCAGCACCCTCAGAGCTGCCTCGGGGCGCTCTCCAGCGGTGCCCAAGACTATCTTGTTGCCCACCCGGGGGCGTTGCGCCACGAGCTTGATCATCTGGTTTTTCCTAGCTGTGGCCT
>NW_014010076.1:984-6491 GCF_000611645.1 Monoraphidium neglectum
TGCCAGTGGCGGGGTTGTGCAGCACCCTCAGAGCTGCCTCGGGGCGCTCTCCAGCGGTGCCCAAGACTATCTTGTTGCCCACCCGGGGGCGTTGCGCCACGAGCTTGATCATCTGGTTTTTCCTAGCTGTGGCCTCTTCCCGAGACTGCTCCTTGGACATGGCCTCCATCTCCTTTTTCAGTTTTGCGTTGAGGGCGATCAGCTCCTCTCGTGTCGGCTTGTCTGGCCCCTCCTGACTTGTTGGGTCGGGCGGGGGGGTCGCCCCTGCGCCCCCTTTCATGGCTGCGAGCGCCTCGAGCACCCCTGCCGGCAGCACGCTGCACGCACCCCGGTGGTGCTTTGCCAACGCCTTTCGCATTTCGGCCATGCGGCGCCACTGTTTCGCTGGCCCCCGCGGCTTGAAGTGTTTGCCCCCAGGGTTGGTCATTTTTGTGGTGCAGGTGACTATGGCCAGCGCCTGTGCCTTTTGTAAAATGTCACACATCTTTGCTGACACCTGGTCAATCCATTGGTGTGCTGGTGCACCCTGGATGGTCGCCAGCCTGTGCCGTTCTCCAGGGTCCTTCTGCAGAAGGTACGCGTTGTGCGGGTCCAAATCTTTCTCACGAGCGTTGAGGAGCTCTGCTTGCAGGTCAGCGAGCTCCGGCCCCAGTTTTTCCCTCAGTGCTTGAGTTAGCCTCTGTTTGTCTTCTTGTGACATGGGCAACTTGAGCTGCTTGGTGGGCAGGCCCCTCGGGAGCGGCGGTAGGTCCTGCAGCGGCTCCATGCCTAGGGCTGCCCATGGCAGTCTGACCTCGAGTGCGTCGTGATCAGTGCTGGCCCCTTCCATGCAGTGAGTTTGCACCTCCACCTCGCCCCGCATGTTGGCCATCTCCTCCTGTGGGACTGTTGTGAGCACATCATCAATCCTACTGATCAAGCCCTTTTGTTGTCTCCGGAATGTTTTCAGCCTAGCGTGTGTCGCGTCTGGCGCGGGCGGTGCGTCAACGGGCGCGAGCCGCAGGCCCTCCATCGCAGCCCTGTGCGTGCGGTCGTGGGTGTATGTTCGGGGGCTCTCCTCCCCCACTGTCCTGTCGCTCGGGTACAGCGCTGCGTTCATGTCCCCAGCAACGAGCGTGTGTCGCGCATCCCTGTCTGTTGTGTCTGCCTCCAGCTGCGCCCTGATGCCGGCCCCCAGGTCGGCGTCTGCTGACCCCGCGCAGGGGACGTACAGCCCTATGATGCGGAGGCTGCCGTGTGCCCGCCCATCCAAGAGAGCAGTGAGGTAGTGCCCTCTCAAAGCGTGGTCTGTCGGCTCGGAGAAGGTGATGGTGCAGTGAGGCACCGCCGCCCTACGCACCGCCACAAGAACCCCTGCTCTGGGGCCCCTGTCTTTTTCAAGAGGAGCAGCGGTGCATGCATAGCTGTAGCCATGCAGCAGGGGGGTAGCAAGCTTTTTCAAAAAGCGGTTCTTGCAAGACTGTTTTGTTTCTGTGAGTACAATAATGTCGGGCGGCGCATGCGCTGTCTTGGCCATGAGGTCACGCAGGTGGCCTGAGAATGTGCCGAGTCCTTGCACATTCAGCGTAAGCACTGAGAGCTTTGTAGTGTGATCGAGTATTTCCCTGTCCCGTCGCATGGCGGCGGCGCGGTCCAGATCCGCCTGTTCCTGAAGCGCGCGAGCTGCCCGCCGCCGCGTACGCTGGCGTTCTTTCCTTGCTGAGTTCCCACGAGCGGTTGGTGTTGCGGTGGGCGCTGGGGCGGCGGGCGCTGTGGTTGCGTGAGCCCGCTTGCACGGCTCGCCTGTAGCGTTGCCGCTCCTGTCCATCTCTGCACCCTCAGGCACCCCCGCTGCAGGAGGCACGAGTGCCGCAGCAGGTGTTGCTTTGCATTTCCAGAGGTCGGTGATGCGTTTCTGCCGCATGTCGGTTTGAATCACCACCCGCCGTTTCTGACCTGCATGTTTTGATACCCCTTTATGGGCTGGTGCAGAGTATTTGAGGGCGAACTCGCGTCGTTTTGGCCTCATCACCAGCCCCTGCTGAGCAGGCACGTGTCCCACATTTGCTGCTGTGCTCTCGATCTCGGCTTGCAGGGTGACGGCGGTCGTCGGCATCAGTCGCTGCTGCCCCTCCTCACGGGCCGCGGCCGCCTCTTTCCCCCGCGTGTCCGTGCGATTTGTCGCTTTCCTTGATGCGTTTCTGCGGCTGTGCAGTTCTGAGGCCTTGCGCTTTTCAATTTCGGCGCGGCGGGCGATGGCCGCAGTCGTGGGCATCGCATTCGCCCCGGCGCTGCGGGTGGGGGCCGCGCTCACGGCCGCGCGCAGCTGGGCAAGGGGCACCGCCACAAATTCCGCGGGGGGGCGCTGCGCCCCTCCCGCTCCTCTGCCAGGTTGTGCCCCAATTGTTTGGGCTCGGGCGGCGTCGATGGGGGCCAGTACGTTGACAGTCCAGCCCCCCGTGGTCACGCCATACTCCCAGTCGGCGTCGGTCATCCTTTTGATTTTGTTTCCGTTGGCGCCGAAAGGGATAGAGTCCGCTTCGTACCACTGCCCATCAGCGCATTTCACGAGGGCGATCCAGTGGTCGGGTGCGTGAACCAGCGCACAGTCGCACCCATGGTGTTCCAGGCGCCACTTCAGCTCTATGCCCGTCAGGTTGCCCGGGCCCTCCATTTCCAATAGCAGGGGGTGAATTGACACATGTAGTTCGGGCGGTGTGTGTTCATACAACCACCTGTTGAGGGCTTCGGAGGTAAACCACCCCTCCCCCGTATAGTGGCCTGCTCCTTCCCCTGCAGGCCAGTGTTCACGCATATAGCGTACCATCGCCTCTCCGGGTATCGCCCGTCTGCCCAGCAGCGCGTTCAGGGCGTGCGCCCCGCAGAAGCCTTGCTCCTGCGCCTCACAGTATGTTCCAGCTGGCGGATGGACCCAGCGGTCGTCTTGGCCTCGCGGGGGCCGCCCCCTGCGGAGTCGCGCCAGGCCGCCGCCACGCAGCCCTCCCGGTCCGGCGGGCGTCACCGCTGGCTGCACATCGGCTCGCGGCCGGGTAGCGGTGCTGCTGATGGTGTACCCCGCCTCGTGTTGGGCACCCTCTCCGCAAGTGGACGGTGCCGGTGTTTTGTGATGATCACCGGTCATGTGTGAGCGCGCTGCATCTGCCGGAAGGGAGGCGCCGGGGGTCATGTTGACAAGGGCCTGTTGGCATGCTTGAAGGACGTGGTATGTGCGGTGAGCGTGTGGGATGTGGCGGCCGAGCCACGCTGCATGGTAAGATCCTTTGCGCGGCTGGCACCAGCCCTTGCGAGCTGTGGGCGTGCTGCTTGTGAGTTTGCATATTGCTGCGGACAGCGCATGCTGCTCCCCTTGCGACAGTCGCATGGCTGTGCGCACCACGTGCAGCGCCTGAGTGCGCACTGGCTCCTGGCTCTTGTTGCGTTTATGCGTGGGCGCGAGCATGGCTAGCGGTGCAGGCACGTGTGGGTGGGCGGGTGCTGCCCGGCGTATGGAAGCTTGGCCGCGTGCAGCCGCCTGCTGGAGCATACACAGTCTTTTCCCCCAAGCGCGGCGTCTTCTCAATGCAAAGACAGCCGCCGCGGTGCTGTATGCTGCTGCGAGGGCCCCCTGGAGGCATGGCGCGACTGCCAGCATCATTACCGTTGCTGCTGCTGCCATCTCGGGCACTGCCAGGTGAGCTATGTTCGAGAGCGTCGGGGCAGCCGCCGCCCCGCAAGCGTGTGCCATCAGCAATATTATAACAGGCAGCCGCGTCTTGTTTATACTCCACACACGCATCTCGCGGCATTGGGTGTTGCTCCTCCTTGCGGTGGACCACAAGAGCACACCTAGGAGTGCTGCTGTCGTGGTCCAGTCGCTGTCGTTGTTTGTCACTCCTGCGCGGTATGCTCTCGACCTGTCCCATTTATGAATTTGTTGGAAAGCATCGCTGTCACTTCTAGTGGTCGCACAGCGGTCCGTTGCACGCATAGGCTCAAGCGGCAGCGTTGCGGCTGGGCTGCACTCAGCAGCTGCTGGTGGCGCCCGGAAAGGAGAGCGCGTGGTAGTGGAGGGTACCGTTGGCGTCAGTGTGATCGGTGCATAATTTCTGTTGCAGTTATGCTGCCGCGCATGGAGTTGATGCGTTGCGGCATGGGCGATCCCAGCTGCTGGACTGCGGCACATGCACTCTGGTGCGCTGCGCGTCGCACCAGGGCAGGTGACCGTGGTGAGGTAGCTTGCGTGGCTTATCGATGTTGGACATTTGCACGGACAAGTGTTAAGTTTATATGAGTTTGGTGTTGCCGCGCGCCCCCCGGTGATTGTTTCGCGGTTGCGCTGGGTGTCGTGGTAACCATACTTGGCGCTCGGCAACCTTAAACTACCAATACCAAGTGCATCTTCACGCGGCAATGTAGTTTTTGCCGAATCGTACGTCGGCTGGAGTTTGGCACTACTGCCGCAGTGGCGCTTGACTGCAACGCGTGCGCGCGCTTGAGCGAGGGCCCCATTCTCTTTCCCTCTTGCACCCGTGCCTGCGAGGTCTAGGTGAGTTTTCCGAGGCCCAGCATCTTGCAACATGCCGTCATCTGACGAGAGGTCGTCAGCCCCGAGCCCTTGCTGCCCTTTGTTGCGGTTGGTTGCGCATGACATCGCTGTTCCGCATTCAGTTGGGGACGCAGTGTGCGCAGGGGGCATATACGTGAAATCCTGGCAGGCTCTGGGCATGGACTGCTCGATTTCGCATTGCCCTGTGGTTTCTAGCGCGTTCTCGGTGTCGTATGGGGCAGCGGTATTGCAGATATGGAGGGGGGTGATAGTGTCGCTGCGTCCACCTCCGTACGAGCTCGCGTTGCGGCGCATCTGAATGTAGGTTTGTATTGGCTTTTGTCCTGCAAGGGTTCTGTTCGCGGTGGTGTGACGTGTTATGCTGCGTGTAGGCGTTGTGTGCTCAATGCAATCCGTGCATGCGCGCGCGTCCGCTGCTGCAACCGCTTCAGGCGCAGCGACTGCACCTGCTCCGCCCACAACGCCAGCGCCAAGGTGAGGCAGCACAGTACCAATACTTATAATTGCGTCGCACTCAGTGATGGTGGGCGTAGTCTCATATCGCGCCCGGGACGTCGAATAATTTGAACGATTTGAATCGGCCGCGCTCTCGCGCTCGCTTCTTGCTAATGCTTGCCCATAGGGCGACGGCAAAGCGATCCTGGCCGCGGCTACCGGGGGGATAGGGGATTCGGGCCTGGCGGCCCCCACCAATCTACCCCACCCGGCTCCGCTGACCAGGGGCCGGCCCAGCAGCACAAGGATGCATAGCGCGAGAATATCTGCCTTATGCACCGCAGGGCTGGCGAAGGCCCCGTCGGCAGGTCGGCCAGACGATCTGGCGCGCTGTGAGCTTGGTCACTTCATTGCTCGCTTGCTTATTCCTGGAAAACGTACTTGACCTCAATCACTGGGCGGCACTTCAAGCGACACGCCCGCACCGCCTCGTCCCTCCGGGCGGGTGCCATGCTTGCCCATCAGG
>NW_014010075.1:0-6111 GCF_000611645.1 Monoraphidium neglectum
CACGCACGCACGCACACGCATGCACGCACACACCCTCTCTCTCTCTCTCACAAACACACACGCATGCTCACACGCGCGCACCCACATGCGTGCAAGCGCCCCACACACACGCATGCACACACACATGTACACACGCACCTGCACCAGGTACCCCTCCGCCAAAAGCTCCCTGGCAATGCCTTCGACGTCGACGCACCCCCCTCCGCCCCCGCACGACGAGCCCCCGCCGGGCGATGACCCAGGCGGCGGCGGCGACGCGCCGCCGGGCGACCCGCCGCTGCCCGCCGGCGCAGGGGCGGGCGTGCCGAGCGCGGGGGCCGCGAGGCAGGGGGCTGGGGGCGCGAGGGAGTACTCCTCTCTTAACCGAAGGAGCACCCGCGCCAGCTGGCGGGGGAGGGGGGGACGGCGGCGGCGGTTGGCGGTTGGTGGGAGGGGTTCAGATGGAGAGGAGGGTCCGGCGAAAGGTTGCAGGCGTTTATGTGGTGCAGAGGGATGGCATAGATCCAGAAATTTTGAAAGGTGAGGGTGCGGGCGTGGGCGTTTGCCGCGGGGGCGTCGCCGCGGGAGCCGCCCGCCTCACCTCGCACGCAAAGGGGGAGCCGCCCCGCGTCAGGAGCAGCAGCCGCTGCAGCGCGCTGCCCTCCGCGGCGCCGGCGGCCGCCTGGCCGAGGCGCCGCGCGAGCCCGGGGCCGCCGGGCGGCCAGGGCGCGGCGGCGTCGGAGGGGCCGCCGCCGCCCAGGGCTTTACTGTGCCGGCTGTCGAGCTCAAGCTCGAAGACGCCGCCGGCGGGGCTGAACGGGGCCTGCAGGTTGGGCTGCGACGGCAGCCTCAGCAGCAGGCCGTGGCGCGCCGGCGGGTGCTGGAGCGCCGGCGCGGCGGCGGCGAGGCCGGGCGCCATGGGCGGTCAAGTGGCGGGGCGCTTGATGGGACGCCAGGCAGCCAGAGCCTGCCGGGCGGGGGCCCGCGCGCATGCGTGTCGAGTTAGGGAAGATGGCCTGGCCGATAGCAGCAGATAATGAAATTGATGCTTGCGAGTGTGGTCGTCAGCGGCTGGCAATGGGGCTGGTCCGTGGCATCGTGAGATTTTTTAGGCGCGCAGCTATCGCCTTGGTCACGCAGCCCCACCATACGACCGCACCCATTGTGCTGGCAACACATTTTTCGACGTAAATCAGCTGCACCGGGCCGCCACGAGGTAGCCGGACCAGGCGTCCCGAGAGGGGCGGGGCCGAACACCCCGTGGCCCCCAACCATGCTGGGAGAAGAAATGAAATGGATTTGACTAATGGAAAAATATCTCACCGCCGTGTCGGTCGCCTGCGGAGCCACGAGCGCGCGTATGGGCCCAGGAGCGGCCTCCTGCCTCGGGCCGCGACGAAATCCTCTCTCTTGCCCTGTACGTCGCGTGAGTGCCTCAGAAACTCCGCAGCTGCATGCCACCTGGCCCGTTCTGTTGTGTCCCGCGGGCTGTGCGGGATCTGTGTGTTCGGCGACCACTGTACTAGTATGCCATGATTACCGTATCTCAGGCTTCCAACTGAGGTACTAAACAGTGAAGCACGGAGCCGATGTATGACACCGCATGTGCAGGAACACGGGGGTAAGAGCGAGAGAGCCGCACAGCGGGTGAGTACGGTAGGAGGGACAAAGGCAGTGCGGGTTGGACAGCGATGTACCGCGAAATCAGTAAATGGCGGCAGCAAGGCAGTATCAGACGGGTAGTCAAGCAAGTAGTTAAGCAGTTGACGAGGGAAGCTGGGTTCGGTGCGGGTCGCACCCAGGGGCGGTTGCAGGCCCGCACCGTTTGACAAAGCACCGTGCCGCGTCCGAGGCTCGCTCTCTGTCTGAAAGCGCCTGGGTCGCTGCCCAAACGTCATCACATGAATCGATGCATAGTCATTGGGGCTGCAAGATCCGTGCACTGCGACTCCTGCCACCGCACAGGCGTGCAGCTGGGACGCAACGTGGGCCCGCTCGCTTTGCGAGGCGTCAGCAGCTGGTGCGGGCCGTGCATGCCCGGTATACTGCACATCCCAAGGGGCGAGAGATCTGTGTGCCTGCACGCCCCTCGCTCCTTCCCCTGCTGAGGGCCGCCTCGCTCCCCCCCCCCCCCGGCCCGCCAGCGGCTAGACGCCGCCGCGTGCATCAGCGGGCGCAACATGCTTGGGCAATCGTGCTGCGACCTCGGAGCTGGGCCGTGCCTGCAGCACCTGGATTGCAGGCAGCAGCACGTCAGTGGCCGGACAGGGCGGGGTTCCTTGGCTTGCGCGCCCGGCTGGGTCGCCCTGCCCGCCGGGAGCGGCGCGCACTCCGGCCGCTTGCGCGGCGCGGGCGCATGGGACGCATGTCCATGCACATTCAGCGTTCACCGCTCGGGACGTGCGGCCCGGCGTCACCAACTGGCGCCGCACCGAGCGGGTGCAGGGGCCCCGCTCTGCAAGCCAGGATTCAGCTGGCGGCAGGGCTGCATGCAAAGTTTGCCCCAAGGTGTTGACTTCCAAGTTTTGCACCGGGGCTCAAGGGCCACCCGCGCAGGACGCTTCTGATCAAACCTTGTAATGTCATCTTAGGCCTGGGGCGCGTGGACAACCTGGGGCCTGCGGCGTGCTGGCGGATATGGGGCGCTGGCGCGCTGCCCAAAGGGGCGTGCTGACAGCAGTGGTGTCCAGCAGGACCTTGGGTGACATGCGCCCCCTTGTGAGAGCTTCGATAACAGATCGCGTGCAATCCGCGGAATTCCATAAATGGTGCATACAGTACGCGGTTTGATGATGCTCACACCAGCTGTTTGTCCAGCATTTTGCACCGCGCAGCTTGCAGCACGAGCTCCTGCACGTTTGCCGTGCGCAACCAGACAATCTATCGTTCTCTAGAAGTATTGCTGGTCGAATTGCATCAGCCCGTGCCTGGCGATCTGGGGCACAAGTGCGCCTGTGCACAGGCTTCTGGAAGCGTGCAAGCGTCGTGAAACCCCTCGAGGCATCAGGACCGCTGGCGGTGGGTGCACAGACGGCTGCGCTGAATGGCTGCGTAGCACGCCAGCACCACGCTCTGCTGGCCAGGGCACGTTGAGGTGGCTGCGCACTGCCCGTGCCGCCGGCAAGCGCAGCCACTCTGCATCCGCAGAGCCACCATCGCTCAGCGTTCGCATGCACCCTGTCTCTCTGCCCGCCCCGCCGCCGCGGCCCCACAGCGCCGCGCCCGCCGCGCTGCAACCCAAGCAGGCTGCCCCGCACGGCTGCGACAGCGCGCAGCCGCAACCGGGCGCCGCGGGGCGCGGCCCGCAGCGGCAGGGCGACACGGCGCCGGGCCAGCCTCTCGGCGGGCGGCCGGGCGGGGACGGCCCGCACGCTCAGCAGCTGCGAGAGCGCGCGGCGCGGCTCGTAGCGGGCGCGTTCGCGTCGGCGCGCGGCGGCGGCGGTGGCGGCCCGGGCGCGGCGGTCGGCGGCGCGATGGCGGAGGGCATGCGGCGGCAGCTGTGTGACGACGCGATGACCATGCTGGTGCTGTGGGCGACACGGCAGGATTATGATGCGGTGGGTCCCTTGGGTCTGGAGGGGGCAAGTGCGGGCGAAGTGGGGGGAGCAAAGGGCAATGTGTGCGTGGCAAGGCGTGTTCTATGGGGATTTTGTGGGTGTGTGGGCGTGGTCAAGGGGTTGGTGCTGCAGAGGAGAAGGGTTGCAAAGCGGTGGGGCATGGGGTGTGAGCGTGAGTGGGGCGTCGTACTAGGAGCGAAGGGGCGGGGCCGCAGGGACGCGCGCACCTAGCACACGCACATGCGACGGGCTGCGAGCGGACAGCAGGAGGAAGGGGGAGCGGCGGCGTCGCAACAGTGCGCACCTGTGAACGCGAACAGCGAGTAGCGCTGCAGGCTGCGTTTTGCCGCGGCGGCGGCGAGGCCGGGCGCCGCACCGACACGCTGGGAGCTTGCCGGGGGTCGCTTTCGGACGCGCCTGGCCTTTCTTTCGGTCGCGCCGCGCCCTAGGCGCGCGGGGCGCCGCCCTCAGTGAGCCCCATTCACACGGGGCTGCGCCTCCTGCCGCGCCAACCTCGTCATCCCCAGGCCGTAGAGGCGCTGCTGAACGAGTGGGCGGGCATCCTCGGCATCTCGGCCGAGGTAATGGCGGAGAAGGTGGATCTCGCGATGACCTGCAATCTGCGGAAGCCGGTCCTCAACCGCTACGCGTCGGCCGGCGGCGGCGGCGGCGGCGGCGGCGGCGGCGTTGCTGCGGTCGCAGCGCCCGCGGCGCCGACCGCGGCGGCGCTGGGGGGCGGCGTCGGCTACTCAGGCTACGAGCCGGCGGCGGGCGGCGGCGGGGAGGGGGTGGGGGCGAAGCGGATGCACTCGGGGGATATCGGGGGCGGCAGCAAGAAGGCGAAGGTGCGGGGCTCACGTGTGTGCGCGAGTGTGTGCGTGCTTATTCTCCCGTGTGTGTGCGCGTGCGCATGTGTGTGTGTGTGTGTGTGTGCGTGTGTTTGTGGTGGGGACAGGAGGTGGGACGACGCAGCTGCTAGAGGATGGAACGGGCGCGCGAGGAGCATGCATGAGGCACGCCAGGGGCGGGCAGGAGGCTGCGCGGGGGGCCGTAAAGGGAGTGGGGGTGCTGCAGTGTGATGCGTTGCTGCAGGTGCGTGGCTCGCGCTGATTCCAAACGTGCCCAGGCAACGTGGGCGCATGGATCCCTGCAGCCCAACACGCACACATGCGTGCACGCACGCACACACGCGCGCGCGCGCGCACACACACACACACACACACACATACACACACATCACTTGACGCCACCCGCAGCAGGCGTCTGCAAGCAACGACCTGTCTATGTTTGAGGGGGTCACGCGCCAGGAGGCGATGGTCGGGCGCAAGGTAGGTGTGCGTGTGTGGGGAATGTGTGCGTGTGTGTATGTGTGTGAATGCGTGTGTGTGTGTGTGTGTGTGTGTGTGTGTTGCAAGGGAGGGACGGAAGCTGCTCTGTGGAAGCAATCGGGGGCTTTGGGGCAGGCGGTTGCGGGCGGCGCCTCTGATGAGAGGGGGCAGATTTGGAGGGGGGGCGTGCGCGTCACCCCTGAGGCGCGGCTGTGCAGGGGGGGGGCCCAGCAATGGGGTGGCTAACGGGCAGCAGGCCAGCAGGTGGTTACGTTGGCTGGTCGCTCGGGGCCGCTAAAGCCAGGGCGACGCCCAGGCGGCGGGCGGCGCAACGGCAGCAGCGGTGGGGCGGCGCCCGCCGGCTCGCCCGTACTGACCGCCATGCGCGCAGGATTCGGGCAACTCGCTTCGGCAGCCGCGGCCCCTGAGCTGGGCGCCGGCGCGGCCTTTGCTGTGGCGCCGGAGGGGCCGCACCGTGCCGCGCGCCTCCCCCGAAACCCCCCTCCTTCAACCGCCGTTTGACCAGGTCAAGCGTTACTGGCCGGCGGACGCTGCGAAGAACAAGGGGGATCCGTGGTTCAACGCGGTGGTGACTGACTACGATCCGGTGCAGAAGTGAGCCACACCTTCTCTCCAAGTATACACACGTGCACACGCGTTGACACACGCGCGCGCACACACACAAACACACACGCACGCACGCACCACCCAGGGTCCACGTCCTGACCTACAGCCTGGGCACCCAGCGCGAGGAGCGCGAAGACATTGACATTTCAAAGCTGCACCAGGGCTCCATTGACGTGAGCACCTCAAATAGGCGGCTGGGTTTTGGGGTTTTTTCCTGGCACGTGTCAGCTGCACCAGGGCTCCATGGATGTGAGCGGCCTGCGCTTTGTGATGCACGGTCATCTTGAGGCAGTTGGTCGTTGGGGACGGTGACGGGGAGGGGTCAAAGGGGCGTTGGGCTCGTTGGCCGCCGGGCACGTCCCAGCTGCGCCGGGGCTCCGCAGATGTGAGCATTTCAGTTATGAAGTTGGGTGTTGGGGACGGGGGTTTTCCTGGCATGGTTCAGCTGCACCAGGGCTCCATTGACGTGAGCGGCTGAAAAGAGCAGCTCGTTGTCGGGGACATGGAGGGGGGCGAAACCGGCATCGGGTTGGATGGTTTTCTGGCACGTTTCAGCTGCACCAGGGCTCCAGCGGCGTGAGCGGCGGGCAGTCGGGGGTGGTGGTCGCGGGGGGCGGGGG